>NC_079969.1:9942464-10252464 GCF_029852145.1 Microplitis mediator | reverse complement strand
AACTTATGTTCATAGAGAATTCACATAACGCGGGTTATAGTAAAATATAAAAACTTAGGTACACATAACAGATGGCTTCAAGGCCATAGTACAAAGATTTTTACTAAATTAAGAATTCTCGAATACAATCGTTCGTTCAGTCCGCATCTTACAAGGACCCTTATTTTTATTGCTTTATGACGGTACGAGAGAAAGTTGACTAGAGACCAGATGTTAAAAAAACTGAGGATTATGAAAAACCTAAAACTACAAGTTCTAGTCAGAAATGCATTTGTCCTTTCCAAAGATTTTATATTATTCATGTAAATATGCCAATATTTTCAATGCTTGACAGTATTAATGGAAGGAAAAATAAATTGAGTATCAATTCTAAGTCTTTTACTAATTGAGTGTTTATACAAATAATCTTCGCGATAAATAAATTATTCTTGAACTGGCTCGAATATTTAACAAAGAAACTAGTAATTAAACAATACTTTCGACACAAAATATTAAATTCAACCTTAAACATTGATCGGTACAATCACACCAATCATTAGTTATTAAAATTATAATTTAAATACATTGTTATACTTGTAAGTCAGAAGAATAGATAGTTTGCGAAAACTAACGGAATTAATAACGAGTGGATTGAAATGACTGGGTTAATTGTATCAATTAAATTAGTTTATCGTATTGACCGAAAAATTCGGGAGGAAGATAACTGGTTAATTATGAAGCGCTACAATTCTTCTAGATACTTATAAATTGAAATTAGCCGTAAATTAAGTATATTTCTGAAGAAAGACGTTAACATACGGTATCAGTAATAAATACATAAGTTAAAAATTAAAATTGTGATTAACTTGAAGATACTGATTTAGAAATTATTATTACAAGTTGTACTGTACAATCTGTTTTGTACCAATAGATTGATAAATGGATAAAAATGGAATGGTTGATAGCACATGATAGAATATGTGATGAAACTCCATGTATTGAATATTATTAATTAAGGATTTCATAATAGTTGCAAAATAATAGTTGTAATTCTTCTGGAATAAATAGTTACTGTAGACTAAAATTTCATTGGGATTGTACTGCTGTTGGAATCAGTTAGTAGGAGCTCACTGGGTTAGCCTCTGGAAGGTTGCGTACAATACTTATGGGTTTAGTTATATACCAGTCACATGATGTGTATCATTTTACTGCATAGTTAACTTAGTTCAGCGTTGAATGCATTAAGTACCTTAACAATTGCTTATTGAAAAAGTTATGTTTGACTTACTATTTTCCTGAGTAAATTAAGAGTATCGTGAATTTAAAGAGTTGAAATTAATTCGGCAGTATTCAACTATTATTGAAGGTGAAGTTGCAATTGTCTTACGGACATGCAACAGGCACCAAAGTAAAAGATTTAATCGTTGACTCTTATTCCTACAGAAAACTAAAAATTGATAGTTACTGTACTAACTACAACGTTAAATCTAAATAAAATAAATGTTTAGCGATAACGATGGTTACGATTAACAAAACATTCCCAAGTACGCTGGCTCGTATCAAGTTATTAGAATTCTCGACGATGAGATTCATACGTCGTCGAGGACATTGTTGTTTCAGGTGGAACGTTGATTCGAACTGTCAGTCTCAGTCAAGTTCGAAAACAATTTGGAAGGATTGTCGCAGTTACAATCTTACTTGGTGTGCAATGGCGTAAGATACAGCAAAGGATTATTACTTTGCTTAGAACTACTTCTATGACCAGCCTCAGGGATTGTAAGAGGATCTTACTTCAATTGACAGTAGTTCTAGGAGGTTCGCCTACGCACGGATTTGTGGGTTCATGGGTGATCAAGTGCTGATAGCACAGTGATCAGCAACCCAGAAAGAAATTCTGATGGTGAGATACTTCAGTCGTTGAGAGCTTTAAGTTGTTTCAGGTAGAATATTCATTCACATCGTGGAAGTTGACAGCTCGACTTCAAGGATGCGCAGATAGGATTGTCACAACAATAATCCTATCTGGTGTGAAATTGCGTGGAATATTGCAAAACAAAGCTAACTTGCGTGAGACTACTGTATTAAACAAAATAGAAGACTGCAGATGGTTTTGGCGCAGTAAACGGCAGTATTCGGAGGCACGTGACGAATGGATTCGTGGGATTACATAGAAGCACCGAGTGATCAGTAATCCAGGAGATTGATAATCTCAAGGGAGATTGTACCCCAGATAAGGACCAACTACACTAAGGCGGGTACCTTGGCGTGGAAATATCGGACCATACTTGCTCTGATATCAGAATGACTTCGAGAATTGCGAAACATCGCGAGGACGATTTGCGCCGGTTGGCGGTGATTCTCGAAGACTTAAGGCCTACCTAGAACTGCGAAAAGTCGTAAGATACGACCTGCACCGGTTGGTGGTGGTTCTAGAGAGGCAAGGTTGCACTAGAATTGCGAAAAGTCGTGGAGTACGACCTGCACCGGTTGGTGGTGATTCTAGATGCAGAATAAGACGTTGACAGAACTGCGAAGGGTCGTCCATACGATCACACCGGTTGGTGGTGGTTCTGGAAACGGAAAGGGGTCTCTAGGACTGCGTCTCTAGAGGCTGAACTATCGGAAGAACTGCGAAAAGTCACACTTTGTGTGACCTGCACCGGTTGGTGGTGGTTCTGACGAGAGTAACAAGGCACTCGAACTGCGAAAAATCGTAAAGTACGACCTGCACCGGTTGGTGGTGGTTCGAGTTGCGAGGCCCGAGGCTGACAGAACTGCGAAGGGTCATGGATCCGACCACACCGGTTGGTGGTGGTTCTGGAGGCCGGCAGAACTGCGAAGGATCGTGAATACGATCACACCGGTTGGTGGTGGTTCTGAGGGCGGACAGTCATCTCGAGTTGCGAAACGTCGTGAGATACGACCTGCACCGGTTGGTGGTGGCTCGGGTGACTGTAGCTTTGATGATCTGGCGACATGATAACGTTGCCAAGGTCAGCAAGACGAACGCATGGTGCTACTCGGAAAACGTCGAGTAGCCACTTATGACTTAAGCATGTTACATTAAATGAAGACAGTTGGGCTGCACCCACAGCTGTCTATCCGCATGTTATGTTTACTAGGAGCACAAATTATTAATAATTTCTATTGATATAGAGTTTTATTTATATGTTATGAATGCAGATAATGTTTTATCCGGTTTTTACGGAAGAAGTGGCAGCATGATATTGCATGATAAATTACACTGAAATAATACTAATAAGGTATGAATTAATTTTCTAGATTAAAGGTAAAAACGGAGTTGAGGCGCAGTGATGAAAACACTTGGAGCTTCAACTGACTATTTGCCGCGAGGACGCGACCATCATCAGGACGGCCGACTGTAAGCTACTCGTTCCTGAATATCGAGCCTTTTGCTCGATAGGTATCTTGAGGCCTGTAGCCTCTGATGTCAGGAGCTACCCCCAGCCTGTGACAAGGCTCACCCCCACTAGAGAAGGGCGAGATGGACATTGAGGCTGACGAAGAAGAGGCATTCCGACGGGGCCCTCCGAGAGGACCCAACGTGACGTCATCTAGCTACTCTGTCCCTTTCCCTTATTATATTACTTATTATTAACTGTCCATATTATACGATTAGTTGTCGGGTTCAATAATGTTTAACTGTTAAATAAATATCTGGTTCTATCTACTAGCAAGTGAAATATATTAAAGTGTCCTTCTTACATATATGATTATATACAATACGTTATATATAATTAGATCTGAAAATTGGCCAGGTCTAATTATATATAATCATATATAAGTTATATATACTCATATATAATTAGATATGATTATGTATAATACATATAAATCATATCGCATCAAAACCAAATCTATTATTGAGCATGTAATTCCTATAAAAAAAAGTGATAGGAGAATGCTGATTAATTATTCCAATGTTAAAATATTAACACAACTCATAAGAGTTGAAAATTATGTATGCAAAAAACCAAACACTTTAAAAACTGTTTGGTAACTGGGTATTATTAACTATACATAAGTTTATTACTTTTTTAACAGACTGAAAAATATAATGTAACGCTTCGTAAATATTTTAAAATTATAATTTATAGTAAAATTGTAATCATTATTTCTGTAAATATACACCTAAAACTATAATGCATTTAACGAGTATTGATTATTAAATATCAATAAAGACCATAGAGCATCTAATATATTAAATAAGAAAAACTAAATATTAAATATATTCTATAAATAAAATATTAACTTATATATATTGAGACAATGTGAATTGTCATATTCGTCCTCAGCCTTGCGGTTCCCAATTTTCCCCGTCTTGTTGCCGTCTGAAACTACACAAGTCAAAGTGACATGGTCACATGACTGATTGTCACGTCGACGCATATCCGTAAGGGTAAAGTGGGGACGGTCCCGAGGCTAGCCCTTCGCCCAAAATTATCGGTCAATGACCGATCCTGGATCAATTAGCGTTCAGACGTCTGTATTATTTAGTATCGATTATTAATCAGGCAATTATACTTGCAATATTCACGTACTTTATATTCTGTAAACCTTATATTTCTTTCTGGCAATTAACTTGCAAAGTAATATTTTTATTGTTTATTAGTTAGTAATTATAATTAAATTTAAGTATATTGAAAACATTATACGTTACCGGCGACACATTCGCGGTAATAATATTAGAATTAAGTAATAAAATCAGTGTACAACAAGGCGTTATTCCACGTGGTTACGGATTGCGTATCCGGCGTTCCAACTAGGACTGCGTTATCGTACCTTGCGGAAATTAATGTAAGTAAATGAATCTCTGTTACGATTGGCAATAAACTTGCATAATTCTATAATATCAACCCTTGACATTATACATTGCCTTCTAATCTATCCTTATCCTAAAATACTGGTAAGACTACCGAATAGTTTGATTAAATAATTATAAATTGAGTTACAAATAGTAATTTCACCATCATTATAAGAATATCCTATAATTTTATAAGCCGTGAGGTAAGTTGATAAGTTTTAACCTGCGTTGCCGAGTTTGAATAAGTGCGGGTCTTTGCTTTGCAAGAACCCCAGCCCACTGCTCTGTCCAAGTAAAATAAAATTCGTTAGAGGCCAGCCTAAGCCAGGGTTCAACCCGCGAATTCTGGTGGCTGCTGGTAAAAATCGCGAAGACGAAAAGCGATTTGTCTCAATATATATATAAATAATTAATTTATATTTGATTATATCTAGATCTAAAGATCTAAAATATAATAAAAATTACTATATATGGGTCTATATAGGTCAGGTCTAATAAGATCTAATCATATAGACCCATGTATAACTATATATGGGTATATACTATTATATATACTATTATATACATTCCATATACAATCATATATAATTAGGCAAAATCATTTTGTCCCGGGATATAATTAGGTCTAATTATATATAAGGCTATATATACTTATATATAGGTCTATATATAACCATATATATTCTATATACACTAATGCAAAAAATTAAAGGAGCAGAAAAATTTAATAAATTTTTTAGTGATTTTTGGAAGGCTGTAACTTGGTGAAAAAAAATCGTATCGAAAATTTAAAAAAAGCATTTTATAGCTTGAAATCTCTAGTTTAGGTGTATTTTTTTTTAAATTTTTTAAAAGCTCCGATTATTGCGCAAACATGAGAAATACCGCGAGCCAAAAAATTTCTAAATTTTTTTTTTTTTTCCGAAGAGCCCACGGACCGCGGAAAAATTCTTTCAACTAAACGAATGCATACATCGTTTAGCAAATTTATTCAGCTTCAATTTGGTTTTTTTTTTAACCTCGTAGGACGATTTGTCGCAGAGATATCAGCCTTCAAACAAAAAATGATCCTTTTGGCTTTGATCTTCGATATTTCACGTACCAATGATCGTACAGAAAGTTAAAGGGCGGCGTTGAAAACTTAAATAAATTCCCTACAAGACCCTGTCATCATTTTTTGAAAAAAAAAATTTCTTTTATTTTCAACATCCACTAGAAGAAAGTACAAAAAAATGACTTTTTTTGGTTTTTTAGTAAATCAACCGCTACTCTGCAAATATCGATAAAAAAAATAATGTTGCCAGGGACTTTTTTAGCTTAATGTACCCCCAAGACCCCTGTAAATTTTTAAATTGATCTATCGAACCGTTTTCTGGGAATCATCGATCAAAGTTTAGCTAAACAATTAAAGGAGCAAGTTTTGTTCCTTTAATTGTGTAATCATAATCAAAATGAAAAAATTTTTTTTTTTCGACTTTTCTCAAATTTTTGCGTTGGTAACTCAGCAAATGCAAGGAAATGACAAAAAAAATGAAAAATTTCCAAAAAATGTAAAAAAAATTCGAAGAAAAAAAAAAAATTGAAACTTGTTTTTTGTGTTCTAAATTTTTTTTTTGAAATTTTTTGGAAATTTTTCATTTTTTTTGTCATTTCCTTGCATTTGCTGAGTTACCAACGCAAAAATTTGAGAAAAGTCGAAAAAAAAAAATTTTTTCATTTTGATTATGATTACACAATTAAAGGAACAAAACTTGCTCCTTTAATTGTTTAGCTAAACTTTGATCGATGATTCCCAGAAAACGGTTCGATAGATCAATTTAAAAATTTACAGGGGTCTTGGGGGTACATTAAGCTAAAAAAGTCCCTGGCAACATTATTTTTTTTATCGATATTTGCAGAGTAGCGGTTGATTTACTAAAAAACCAAAAAAAGTCATTTTTTTGTACTTTCTTCTAGTGGATGTTGAAAATAAAAGAAATTTTTTTTTTCAAAAAATGATGACAGGGTCTTGTAGGGAATTTATTTAAGTTTTCAACGCCGCCCTTTAACTTTCTGTACGATCATTGGTACGTGAAATATCGAAGATCAAAGCCAAAAGGATCATTTTTTGTTTGAAGGCTGATATCTCTGCGACAAATCGTCCTACGAGGTTAAAAAAAAAACCAAATTGAAGCTGAATAAATTTGCTAAACGATGTATGCATTCGTTTAGTTGAAAGAATTTTTCCGCGGTCCGTGGGCTCTTCGGAAAAAAAAAAAAAATTTAGAAATTTTTTGGCTCGCGGTATTTCTCATGTTTGCGCAATAATCGGAGCTTTTAAAAAATTTAAAAAAAAATACACCTAAACTAGAGATTTCAAGCTATAAAATGCTTTTTTTAAATTTTCGATACGATTTTTTTTCACCAAGTTACAGCCTTCCAAAAATCACTAAAAAATTTATAAAATTTTTCTGCTCCTTTAATTTTTTGCATTAGTGTATAATCATAAATAATTAGGCAAAATCATTTTTTTTCCGGTATAATTAGGTCTAATTATATATAAGACTATATATACTTATATATAGGTCTATATATAACCATGTATAATTATATATAATACCATATATAATTATATATTCCATATATAATCATATATAATTATATATAATTAGGCAAAATCATTTTTTCCCGGGTCTGTACATGAGTATATTTAATTATTTTATTATGTCAATAAATAAGTAATATTTATTGATTATCTTCATGCAATATTTCAACTAACTTTTATATAACAATAATGATTATATGACACAATTTTTACAGAGTTTAAAAATAAATAACTTTGGAGTAATTTCAATAGCTTGGAGCTAACCTCAAAAATGAATGACGTAATTTTAAAATTAAACAATATAAAAAGCCCATTGAAAATCGAAACAAATTAAATTTTTATAAATCCTAATAAATATTATTTATTTTATTACAAAATAATTTATAATTACATATAATTGTTATTAAGACTCTTTTAGTTCACTTTTTTTTTAAATAAACGTTTATAATAAAATAAAATTAATCTAACCTATTGTGTTTATATTTATGTAGTACACCGGCGTATTATTGGTTTAACCAGTGAGTTTCACTGGTTCAACCAGTGAGCCAAGCGATCATCTTAGTCCACTGGTTGAATCAGTGAATTTCACTGGTTGAACCAGTGACCGCTCGATTCACTGGTTGAACCAGTGGGTTTCACTGGTGAATCAGTGAAATTTCACTGGTTCATTTTAAGAGAGCACTATCAAATAAACTTTGATTTTTATCTTGGCATTTTTTTTTCCAAGTAAGTTCATGTTTTGGTTATGTTTTTATTTCGTTAATTACGTGTTTTGTTAATTCGGCAAGAGCTGCCAGATGATCGTTTTAAATGATATACAAAGAAGTTCTATTCAATATTCTAACCATAGAGATGGATGGGTCTGAAGAAGAAAATTGTGATTTTTTAGAAGAAGTTGCTCTAAGAATTTGATTTTCTTTGCTCTTTGTTTTGTTATAGTATTTCTATAAAAGTAAATTTTTTATTAAATTAATTATTTGTTACAGCTTCAAAAAAGATTTAAATCTTGATTCACTGTGTTTGTTAAAGAAAAATAATAACTAAATAAATATAATTAGAATATTTTCAATTCAAAATGTGATAAATCCTGAAACAATTCAATCAAAACATGTTTTATCCCTGAATATCATTCAAAACATGTTACGTCCATGTTTTAAATCGTTTTAAAAAATAATAAAACGACAATTTATCTACATGATCATCACCTATTTATAACTAATTAAAAAGTGTTAAATTTACCCTATACTACCAATCATGAACATCATTTCTCATGACGAAAACAGTTTTTTTTATTTTACTCATTTTGATATCTGTGTGACAAATCAAGTTTTGATTGTAAGCTCCTCAATTATATATTTGAAAGACTTCTATAATTACAAAACTATTCTGTATAGATAACATCATACTTATGTAGATTATGTTATTATATAAATTTTGTTATTCATAAAAATAACATTTATAAATTCGTAAAAATGAAATATTTTATCTGTAAATGTAACATCAATATCATCAATAAATATTACAGATTATATTCTGTAATTTTTACAGAACTGTTTTTTTCCGTGTACAGTGAGGTCCCATAAACCTCAAAATAATCAATAACAAAAAAATATTAAATTTCATCAATAATAATTAATTTTATTTAAAAAATTTCAATCATTAGCATAATCACTAGCTTTTCCAGAAGTTAGCGATAAAGTCATCAGCTTCCTCCCTCCGAAGTTGAAAAAGCTTCCACTAAAAACGTTCCCATTTAAATAAATAAACCCTCAAAAGGATAACATGACAAATAATATAAGTTAAATAAAAAACATTAACGAGGTATTCAAATCAACTTGGTGTAATTCCCAAAGCACAAACACGTCACGCGAAAATACATTAGGTACTCACGAGCAGTAAAGCTGCTACTGCTCTAGCTCCTGTTACTGTTCCTGTTACTGCTACTCCTCTCAGCAACAACTGCCAGTGGGGTGAGCAAAGCCGAGTAAAAACATGCATATATTTACATATAACAGCTTTATATATTACACCGTCAGTAACAGAGTATGGTTACATTTGAATCCGTTGTTTCACGGCCAAAATACCTGTCTGATACTGATACCGAACCAAGCAATTAAATCTCTCCCCCCTTTTGTCGCTTAAAAAAATAATAATCAACCAAACAAACTAATTAAGAAAACTATATTTATATATAAATAAAAGGACATAACTGTAATTAATTAATTAACTATTGGAAGTTATTGTTAGTAAAGTTTCGACTCGAGTAGTGTGTTAAAGCTTCAATACCACAAGATCTAAACTAATTAAGCTAATGGATTAGTAAACTTTGTTTCTAAATGTTTAATGGCCATTGCTGATGCTTTTCCCGGCGGTTGTTTGAGGCTTTTGTATTAATTACCTTAATCTCTAAACTAATTTTATTATTTTTTTTTTTTGTTCAAACTTACCCTTAGACGTAGATCGTTGACAGACCAGACCCGGCTTGCAAAGTCGTTTGACGCGCCGAGAATCAGAGTCCCCGTAGAGTCAAAATCTACTGACATTACGCTCGCGTTACTGCCAATCAACATTCCTTTGCTTTCGAAGGTTCCTGTTAATTAAATTGAATTTTTTTTTATTTACAAGTTGATTTAATTGATTTTTGTTTGAGGAAATTGGGGATTTCGGCAGTACGATGGAACGAAACAGCGGGCGCCATCTCTGGGTGCTATGGTGGAATTTAACTTAAATGAAAGTGAACCAATCACAAAATTTGGAAGTTGATTTTGGAAACATTTTATTTCGTATTTCGAAATTGTTTTTCTAAGCAGCGAATTGTTAAAATAAATAAAAATTGATAAGAACCTTTTTTGTAGTCCGTAAAATTTCCTCAAGATATGTAAGAGTATTATTTTTTGATATTTTTGATATTCAACAAGATATTTAATCTCAAAGTACAAAAAATATATCAAGTTGAGATGATCGCCTGAGTCAAAATTAAAAAGGTGATTTGAGCCTCCAAATCCTACATGAGGGTGAGGAGGTTCAAATCATCTTTTTAGAATATGAAGATCCATGCATTAAAAAGGTAATTTGAACCTAAACGTGGTAACTTTGTCCGCTTTTACCAAGCTTAGGTTCAAGTCATCTTTTTAAAAAGGTAAAATAAGCCTCCAGAGCCTAAATTTATAGATCGAGAAAGACTCTCATCGGATCGCGTACAATTGGTAAAGAAACAGAAGGGAAAAGAGGGCCACTAATTCGAAATGGCTGCCATGATCGAAAAAAATTTGACATTTAAAAATTCCAAAAATAATTTCTTAGCAATAAATGTTTTGTTGTGAGTTAAAAAATAACAAAATTTAAAATATTAATAATAATAGCAAAAGTTATACGAGTAGGCGTTCGAATAGAATAGTTCTAAGTCATTCGAAATTCGAATTGAATAATTAGTGCCTTTGACTTACTAGTATATGATTAATTAATTATTTTATGTGAACAATAAATACAAACGATGTATTGGAATACTCAAACTGCGAAAGAATTTGAAAAAAACTGTTGAAAACTAATCTGCTGCCGCCGGGATTCGAAACCACGACCTTACGAATATGAAGCACAACCACTGCCGCACTGCTACTCGGACGCTCACGATCAGTTGGAAATATCTTTATGTATAACAATAATATCATGCTAAAGAATTGAGCTCATTCGTAGTTACAGATTAAAAGTATGGTAGACTATGGAGGATTAAAATACCATTTTAAAAAGGTGATTAAGTCCTCCATGCGCTTCGTTTAGGACATTGAGGACTTCAATAGCATTTTAAAATAAATGGTAGGCCATGGAGGGCTAATATACCATTTTAAAAAGGTGATTTACTCCATCATACGCTACTTTTAGGACATCGAGGACTTAAATAACGTATTACATTCAGCGGCAAGTGCAACATCAAAAGAACTGAGGCTTTGGAGGCTCAAACTACTGTTTTAATTTTGACCCGGAGAGTGTGAATGTAGCAGATATGAGACAAATTTTAAATTACAAATTAACAAATTAAATAATTAAAAATATAAAAATTCAAAAAATGCACATACTAATATTCAAATTCTATAAATGCGCATTTTAAAATTTTTATTATACTGACATTTTATTCATTTATTCAAAAATTTAAAAAATTCCTCTTGTCAGTTACGTTCCCACTCATTACCTTGAGAACAAGTAAAACAAAATTTTGAGCTTCATTTCTAAAGCTTCTATCAGATAAACTATAAGAGATAGATAAAAATCGATAAGAACTTTTTTTGTAGCCCGTAAAATTTGTTCAGGATAAGTACGAGTTTTATGTTTTGATATTTTTTATATATAACGAGATATTTAATGTTAAAGTATAAAAAATTTATCAAGCTGAGAACAAGTGAAACGAAATTTTGAGCTTCATTATAAAGCTTCTATCTGATAAACTATAAGAGAGAGACAAAAATTTTTTGGTAGCTCTTAAAATTTTTTTCAAAGAAGTATTCGTACTATTTTTTTTTATTGGAATATTGGATGAACTATTTTAATTCAAAGTGTGAATAAATAAAATGGCAAGTTAATAAGTTAAAAAAAAAAACTAATTAATAATTAATTAAGTTTATAAACTCTTGCTATTATTAAATAATGAACATGATAAGATAAATAAAAATAAATAATAAAAAATAGATAAAAAACAAAGTACCTTTTGAAATATCCCAAAGTTTAACTTTTCTATCAGCACCACCAGTAGCCAATATCCTGTCAACTGGAGACCATTTAACAGCACTAACTTCACCATCATGAGCACTCTGTAATAATAATAATATCGATCCTCAACTCTCTTCAACTCAACTCAACTCAACTCTACTCGACTTTCTATTATCATAAAGACTTTTAATGAGTTAACAGTCAGCGAAAACTTTTTTATTTCATTTAAAACTTGTTTATTTTTATCACAAAACTTTTAGATTTTTAATATTTTATTAAATAACTTCAAAACGTTCTCATCAGTGCTTGGTTAATTATTTTAATTACTTTAATAATTTATTTAGAAAACGTACAAATTTAACTGTGACCTCTGTCGGTACTGCAGTCGGTAGTCCGGGGATTCCCTCTTTCAAACTCGTTCTGTCTGGGCTTATTGCTCTGGTGTCGCGGGCTGCATCTTCTAGATCTTTTTGTACTTTAGCCTGTCGCTTTCTACAATCACCAATTTAATTAACATTAATTTATTTATTTAATTACTCATTAATTTATTTATTAATAAATGAATGCAGGTTAAACGTTACGTATGGAAGACTCTAAAATGTATAAAAGTTAATTTAATGACTTTTATTAATTTAAATAAAATGAATTTATTCAAAGCTTAATATTAACATGATTTATTAATCAGTAATTAATAGTCTGTACTCAGTAAATCAAACCAATTTGTGCTAGTAATTTTTTTTATCAGATTCAGATCTTTTAATTTGAATTCTGATTAAACTGATGGTTTTATGGTAAAATTTATGAGAATCGTTTTAAAGGAAATTTAATTCTCTGCAAAAAAAGTTACCCGTTTAAAAAAAATTAGTTTTAAAAATATTCCAAAAAGGGCCATAACCGTGAACTTTCCGAATTTAGACAATTCGGAATTTTGAGTTGACCATTTTTTGAAAATATTCGAGAGTAAAAATTATTTTCGAATGAGTACTTTTTAGAAACATTTTTCTTAATTTTTCAAGCCAATATATTTCGACTTAAAAAATTATATGGTATGAACATTGAAAAAAAATACTTTAACACCAATTATTAACGTTTTTTGACTCTATAAGAATTTTTCCAAGACGAAGCGTGAAGATTGAAAATTTTTCTACAGAAAAAAAAAAAAACTTTAAAAATTTGTGTTTGAAATTATAACCCGGAACCTGGATGTCAATATTAGAAATTTTAACATTTCAAATAATAAACTTTATGACACGTGTCATTAATTTTAAATTTTCAAGTTACGATTTTTAAAATTCAAATATTAATTTTTCCTGCATAGACAATAAATTCTAATATTTTTATCCTAAAATTATTTACGTTTTAATTATGAATGAAAGAATTACTATTTAGAATGATAGTATTTACTGATCACTTTATCATTATGTAACTTTTCGTTTCTCAATTTATATAGTTCATTTTTTTCCGTGTACTCTTGAGATTGTTTTAAAGTTTTAAAAATCGTCAACTCAAAGTTCAGAATTCCCTCAAATTTGTAAGTTCACAATAATAAACTTTTTTGGATATTTTTGGAACCAACTTTTTTTGCATGGACATCAAAACTTTTCTTTGTAAATTCAAGTTTGAGAATTTTTAATTCAAAAGATCTAAGATACAAAATCGGGAAAATTCAATTTAAACACCGAATTTATTTATTAAAAATTGAAATTCTGATTAAACGGTAGATTTTATGGTGAAACTCGTACGGACCTTTCTTAAAGGAAATTTAATTCTCTAGAAAAAAGGTCTTTGTAAATTTTACCATAAATCCAGAATTCGAATTAAAAGTCAATGGAAGAAAAGCTCACAATTTTTCATATCAATTCTTTTCGTTAATTAATTTATATTCGATTTCCTTGACAATTTTAATAAACTCTGACCACAGGGTTTTATTTTCTGGACTCTGGCGTATCGATTGAAAAAAATTTTATTAAAATCGCTTTACTAGAAACTGAATAAAAAATAAATTAGACAAACATAATTTTGTTTACTTGTACAGAGTTAATAAAAATCATTCCAAGTTATTAATTATTATAAATAGTACCTGGTGTCTATTGATCATTCACGTACCCAATAAAGCATTAGTTGATTAAAACAATAATAATAATTAGAACAGTATATATTTAAAATGTAAAGCGTTATTTTGATTGTTTTGTGTTTTTTTTTGTTTTTGTTGTCCGTTACTCACCCAAATTTATATATTTTTTGCCTGAAAAATGTTGTCGGACTGGTAAATCCCTCGCTGAAATTTGAAAATTTCGTCGTGTGTGTAGTTAAAATAATAATTATTTATTTATTTAATTATTTTTGAGTCTTCCATTGTAACGTATTAATTTATTTAATAAGGCAAAGCAACGATCACAAACAAAAACTTTATTTTATATAATAATAATTAAAATTAATTACGCACTTCAGAAAATTATCATTCTCTTCATTCATTTTTTCGGCATCTTTTGTTTTGCATTTGATTAAACGCTCGACTAACGTTCGATTTTCTTCCTAAAAAAAATTAATTTACTCTTTAAATATTTAATTAATTAAACAGAAGTTAAAAAAAAAAAAAAAAAACTGAGATCGGAATTCGAGTCGAGAACTTTGAATCCAATAATAATTTTAAAAAATTAAGATTTAACGAAAACTAATTAATCGATTTTTATAAACGAGGGCTTATTTGAATCAGGATTAAAATTGGAATAATTTTTCAGATAATGGCTGATAAATAATTATTTTTTAAACCTTGGTGCAATTTTAATAGTGATAATTAATGATAAAAAATATTAACCTGAGCTTTACGTAATTTTTCTTCCAGTGAAGCGAACGCTAATTGTAAGGCTTGGTACTCGTCTCGTAGCATCTGATTCGCTTCAGATAATTCACGTTCTCTATTCACACATGCGTTCAATTCAGCTCTCAGAGATGCATTTAATTCCAGGCTCTCTGCTAAACTATACCACAAATTAAATTATTTTATTTTTAATAATACATCTTTAGAATATCTCAAATAACAGCTAAACTATCAAGGTTAGACAAAAAAGTAATGAAACCTTTTTTATAAGAAATTAAATTTTCTACAAAATTATGTCTATTCATTTTTTTCATATCTTCAATACTTTGACAACAATTTTTATTTAAAGTTATCAGACAACTTTGCGCCATAAATTTAAAAATAATTACAAATCCCCTGACTTTGAATTTAAATTCCAGCCAAATTATCAACGCAAATTGAAAAATCATATGAACCTTTTTTATAGAAAATTAAATTTCCTATAACTTTGCACCCTGTAATTTTTTTCATATTCCTAATAATTAACCCAGAATTTTAATTATAAACAAAAGTGAAAAATTTAAATACCTCGACTCCTTGCTTGCGAGATCCTTCGTCATTTCCCGCATTTTATTATTCAAATCCACAATCTGCTGGGTATGTTCCCCCCGTCTCCGGTGCAACATCGTCAATTCCTCGGCCTGAGCCAACAGTCTCGCCTCCAAAGCCGCATTTGCTCCAGTTCCAGTCCCTGTACCCACGACCTCGCACTTTAACTTCTCGATCGCGACAGTCAGCTGCAAATTCTCGCCTCTCAATGTATTTGTGCTCTCAAACAATCGGTTGTCTGTCCACCCGGTAAATAAATTATCAGTTATAAAATCAATACTAATTAAAAAATAAAGTATAACTTACGTAAATTAATTAGCTCAGCAAAACAACGAGTCTGTGATTTATTTCTACTTCTCAACTGATTTATTATTAATTTTCTCCAATCTTTTGATTCATTATTTATTAATGGCTCCATATTTGTCATCTGTAATTTATGATAATCAATAAATAATAATAATAAAAATAAATAAAATTACTTACTTGTTACTTTTGTCAAAAACTTTCACTTTTATTTAACTTGTCACGTGATAAAAAATTAATTACTTATAATTATATTAATTTACTAAAATATCATAATAAATTTAAAATATTTAATTGTATAAATTTAGTTGTCAATTTTTGCAGACTTGTTATTTTAATTTTTAATAAATACGAGAGCTGGACTCGTAGGATATCTGAGCACAGTTTTATGTTTTATATATTTACAGGTTGGAGTATTCCTGTGATATGTAATGATAATAATAATAATAATTGTGATGATAAACAACAGAGCAAGTGGCGCGACAATCGGAAATATATATACTTATATATATGATCAGCTGATTGATCTGACAGCTGCGGAGCGCGCGGTTGCTGACAGTCGGCAAGGCGGGAAAAGTTTTAAATTCAAAAGTAAAAAGTGTGCGGTCACGGGCGTGCCGGCTTTTGACGGTTGGGATTCGGCTTCGGTTTCAGGTTCGAGCTGAGAGATGACAGTTGGAGGAAAATGGCGCCGAGGAGGAAGAGCTTGAGATTGTTAAGTAAAACAATTGAGGATAATAATAATAAGGAAAATAATTATTTGAGGTGTTTGAGTGATTATCATTCGCGAGTTACGCGCCGCGAAACATTGAGGACTAAATTTAAAGCGGTAAGTTTTATTTTTTTTTTTATTTTCGGAGACGCTGGATGTGTTGGATGCTTGGTAGTTTTTTTTAGTAAGAATGTTGTTTATTTATTATTATTTTCGGGAATTAAGGAAGTGTGGTTTGAAATTTACATTTTAGTACTGGTTTTAAAAAAAAAATTGAGATGTTTTCTTTTAAGAATTTTTAGGAGCTTTATTTTAAATTGTGGGCAAATGGTCATAGATACAAAAAAATGCTCAAAATCTTTTTTGTAGGAAATTTAATTGTCTATAAAAAGTTACTGAGATAATTTTCACGTATCTCTCACCAGTGAGCCAGAAAATTAGATTAAAGACTCAGTAAATTTTTTTTTTTAATTTCATGAAATTAAATGCACTCATTTTTAAAATTCGAAATTCTGATTAAAGTTCTAGAACTACAGTTGATTTACTTCAAATCTTTTCTGTAGAAAATTTAATTCTCTATAAATAATATCTCAGTGACTTCGTCAATCTCTAAGCCCTTAATTTAAAAATTTCATCGCTTTCGTAAAAATCCCTCCTAATTTCTTGGTCGACCCATTTAATAAAAATAACAAAATAAATAGTACTTGAAATGATATAAATAAACATAGAAAGACATTTACCTTTTCTATTTAAAACTAAAATTAACGATTTGGGTTCCCCCACGTGAATTCTGTCCCTCTCTGACAAAATTGTCTTTCACTAGCCCTCCTGGCCTCTTGCCCTCCTCTCTCTTCCCTCCACTCTCCAGTCACTGCACTTAACTTTTTACTTGTATCGTGTCTCGGAATTACAAGTAAAGAGTAACGAGTAACGAGTATCGAGTACCGAGTCTCGAGTCTCGAGTCCTCAGTCAACTCTTAACTTAAACGTTCGTCATTATCATCAGTGATATCGAACTCGTGTTGCCATAAATTTTATTACTCGTTACTTAAATTTACCATCGGCTTCAAGTTAACGTGTGTTAAATAATCCATTCAATTTAAAATAAACATTTTTTAAATTTAACTCCAAAAAATTTTTAATTATTTTTATTGATGTTGGAAATTTATTTATTTGTGCAAATTTATCGTTTTTTTTTTTTTTTTTAATAAATTAAAAAACAAATTTTTCGCCTACGACTGAACACGTGTTTATTTAATTAATTACTTAATTGTATTTTTTTTTTATTTGCAACTGAAGAATTAGAAAAAAAATTTATTAAATTTTCTTTGATTGGTTGAAATAGGGGTGAAAGGGGTGGGGGTAATAAAATAGGAACTTGTAAATTAGTGTCGCGGAATTTAAATTACTGAGTAAAGATCCCGATATCCGGCGCGGATTGCAAAAGAAAGTATTTTAAACACGATTATTAGTATTCAGAGCTGATCTAGGTTAACAGGGTTTTTTTTTTTATTTTTTAGACCGCCAAGTTTTGTCTTTCAGAATCTTTAATGCGGGCACGTGTTTTTTTCCTCAACAACTGGGACTTGATATTAATTTATTTTTCTACTCTAGTGTTGAGTCAAATTACCCGTAAACGGATTAAGATACGGAAAAACTTTATCAGTCTTTTTTTTTTTAGGAAATTTCGTTCTCTACAAAAAAAAAGCTTCAGGTGATTTTGTTTTGTATTTCGGACCATTGAGCCAAAATTTTGAATGAAATGCGAAACAAATTTTTTTTATCAATTTTGTTAATTTAATTTTCTAATCAAAATTTTGACACAATGGTTGGAGATACAAAAAAATTACTCGAAATCTTTTTTATAGGAAATTTAATTTTTCACAAAAAAGATCTGATGTCATTTTATTGCATTTCTGGTAGTTGAGCCGTGAATTTAAATAAATCGGTTGAAAACAGACGAATCAAAACTTGGAAGTCCGCGTTTGGTTAAAAAATTTTTTAATTAAACAAAATGATTAAATTTGCATAAATAAGTAGAAAAAAAATCAAATTATTGATATTATTTATTTATTGTGAAAACTATCAATTAAATATAGTATAAAATTAGTGGGACAAAAGTGAATGTGAAAATGTATAAAATACGATTGTATGTAGTGCCAGAAGAAGAGTCTGAAGATAGTAATAATAATAATAAAAATAATAATGATGATAATAATAATAATCATAGCAATAAAAACAAAAATAATGATGATGATGATGATGATATACCTCCGATTATGCAACGTAAAAATTCACGTCGCGCGACAGGTGCCATACGTGTTAACGTGATTTCGAAAAATCGTAAGCCGGGTAAAATTAAAAAAATACGGCTCAAAGACGAAATTGATCATGTCCAATCGAATACCGACAACACGGATATTAACACAGTTGAACAGAAAAATAAGTTCAATGGTTACAAGGTAGCATTTATTTTTAAAAATGTATACTTATTTTATAAATTCTGTGTGATATATTTTATCGATTTCCACGAAAGTGTAAATGAAAGAGTATTTAATCCCGATTAAAATGAGCCCGTGAAGTTGTAAATCGGTCAACTAGTTTCTGAAATATATGAGTCTTTAAATAAAACTAGTAACCCTAGTAAGGTCGAGAGTTCGAACCCGCGTTTGTGATTTCTTGAATTTTTTTTTCAACGAACAAATTATTATGGAGTTTGATCATTAGATATAAGAGTTATGTCGATTGTAATTTAACATACGACCAACTTTCTTTGCTATTGTTCATTGAATAATACCGGTTACCACTCCCTAGACCAGATCATACAAATATTTACAAGTTATTTATTTTTAAATTAAATTTCGCGCTAAAATATTTAATTTATATTAAAATTTATCATAACCTTTCTTATGGAAAATTTAATTTTCTATAAATTTATTTCAGCAAATTTTCGTCATATGTATGACTGTTGACCCGTAATTTAATAATTTATTAAAATGTTTCCTTAAAAAAAATATCTTATGAAATGAAGAGGTTACTCTCAAGGTAAATACCATCTTACAACACGAAATGTCAACAAAGTACTTAAGTCTTCATACTAATTTTTTTCCGATTAATTTACCTTAGATATTTAGTAACAACTATTTACTTTCATATTTATAATCATAAATTACAATTGTACGCAATGATAATTACACATTCAACGCACCTGTGTTCTACATTTTTATCAATAACTTTTTTTTATCAATTGACTCACTATTAATATAATAAATAATATATATAAAAAAACAAAAATGTCATCCAGGGTTTCGAACCTGCGACCTTGGGACAAAATTTTTTAAATAATGTCCTTATCTCTGTACCTTAACCGATTTATTGTATCGAATATTTATTTTACTGAGGATTGAATCGACTATAAGTTTACTATTAACAACAAATCTAGAAATAAATGGGCCATACATTAAAAATTAACTAGACAAATTTATAAAATTATTGATCAATAAAATAAAACAATGCCTTTGTTCTAAAGAATTCTTATAATTGGACAATGATCGAATAAATTTCTTAAACAATCGGCTCTTACGCATCCAACTGAAGAAATTATATCGATGTATATTTTTTAAAAAAATTTCCATTGTCTAAAACAGTTTAAAATTATTACTCAAAATAAAAAAAGACGTACGTTCAAATCTCCCTGAACGTAAACTTTTTTTTTATTTTTTGAATAAATAAAATAAAAATTTTAATTAGCACTTTCAATGATCCTTCACATTTTTTTTTTTTGCAAAAGAAAAAACACTTAAGCTCTAAGTGATTAATAGGAAATTCTCAACGATCACGCGGTGAAAGTCACGACAAAAAATTTATTTTATTTAATTTATATTTATAAATAACTATCTTATTTTCTTTAAAATTTTTTTTTATAATTAAATAGACGTTATGTTTTTCTTATAAATCGTAACAGGTCCTTCCAAATCAAAACCGTTTTCACTTTCAACACAAAACCGGTCGCGATGCTTTCTTCAGCCTCAGGTTATACTCGAGACGTTATCGAAGAAACGGCATACTGTCTACCAGAAAACTCATTTAATATAAACTTATTTATATTCAATTTATTGAGCTAAAGATCGTTTCTACGTAATATTTTATTTATTCAATAATTAAACCGTTACTTCATTACGTATCCGCATTAATTCACGCCGAAGAAATTTTAATTTAAATTATTTACTTATTTATTATCTAATATTTATTTTTTTAATGAATAACAGCCACTAATTATTCATAGTGACCGTTGTATAACAGTTCATACTGATAAGGTAATCAGAAAGACCGGAAGTTATGAGGAAAATAGAAAAAATTAATAGTTTTAATTATTTAATGTTATTATTTTAAATATCTCGGACCCTAGTGGGTTAAAAAAAAAGTGATCGAAATATTTTTTGTAGGGAATTTAATTCTCTAAATAATTTATTCAGTACATTTTTATCGTATGTTTTAAAATTTCCTCATAAAAGTTGTTTTAAATACTACAACCATAAGTATCGAAAAAAAATTAACTAGAAAAATTTGCCATACTTTAAATTTGAAATATAACAAGAAAATTATCATATTTGCATAAAAACGTCAGGACCTTATGGGTAGGACATTAAATTTCCTATAAAAAAGGCCCGGATAAATTTTTCTAAAAAATTCATTTTTGACCCATAATTTGAATCCGAATATAAAAACTTCAAAAACATTCAGCAAATTTGTGTATCAATTTTTTTACAAAATTATTATAACAAATAAGTTCTTATCTACAAGTGAATCGTTTATTTGAGAAACCCCATCAGTCATGTTTTTTACGAAATTGGATTTATTGCATTTTTGGGTTCCTTGGATGTCCCTCCCTAGAAATCAATCAAAATATGCATCAAATCAGCGTTTAAAAAACAATTAACGGGGTGACAGCAATTTCATTTAATTGGGAAACCCCAGAAGTCAATGACTCAAATAAACATATGCAGTTTTAGTTTTACAGAAATCATTTTTTTTTTTTGTTATTTAAAATTCGCGCTTTTTTGGGAAATTAATTTCAAATGTTCTTTTATTGTTGACTGTTATATGACTAATTAAAATGTTTAAATTAATTATATTTTTTTGTAATTTCTGAGTTTTAGAGTTCAAATACATATTTAATACTTCATTTTATCAGTGTAATAAATGATTTGAGTGGAAACATTTAAAAAACAATGATTTTATAACTTTTTTTTTCGTTTGGTTGAGAAAACCCATAAGTCAATCAACTTTAAATAATTTTTTTAAGTAGTTTCAGTTAAAAAATTGAATTTTTCTTGTTGGAATCTTTTCCAGAGACGCTAACATTATTGTATTCAATTATTTATTTATTAGTTTAATGTCAAGTTTTTCCAAAAAAATGTTTTTTGTGTTTCCTGAAAAATTTTGTTTTCTTGACTTATGGGGTTTCTCGAATAAACGATTCAAGTACCAGAAGTACTTTCGATTTAAATTAATGCTAGCAAAAGGTTATTTAAAATTAAACCCAGTACTTATTTGATTTGCGGCCTGGATTAATTTCTTTTTCTAAACTTCTAACTAATAAAAGGAAACGTTATTTTTTTCTTTTCAAGTTCAAAAGCTTTTTAAGATAACGGTTCTCGTAAACCTACTTAACTAGTATGTAATGTTACTTTATCTAATTATATTTAAAATGAAATATTTAGACGACAGAGCAGCAGCAATAATCGAGTAGGTAATCAACAAACGGTAGCTAATAGTGTGTTTGCTCACCGCGGAAACAACTTTAACCCAGAAAGCCGTTTGTTAATCTAAGGAAATTCTTGGTGGTTTTTTTTTCACGACCGACTTATTACTAATAATGTTTTGATAGATATGAAGATAGATATTTTTATTTTTTTTTACTATTTGCAATATGTATGAATAATTACTGATTAGCTATGCCTGACCTATTAATACACTTTATTTTGCACATTCATTTTGTCTAGACATTTTTTATATTTTTTTGGTCTAAAAACTTTCTAATTAAGTTACTTCTTGTATTAAGGACAGTGATAATAAATGTGATTAGTGATTAGAAAATTTTTATCATTAATTTACTTGTCATTGGGTTAAAAAATTATCGCAAATTTTTGTTTTTCGTTTGAAGCGAAAAAATGTGAAGACGAATTGTAATTTGTTGAAAAATTAATATGAGGATTTTTTAATTGAAATTTCCGAGGAAATATGAAATTTGTCTAAAAAAAAATCATATAAATTCATACAATTGAAATTTTCAACGCTGAATATGAATTTGCATGTGCAAAATTTTTTTATTTCAATTTTTTGTTAAAAAATTTTATTTTGGAGTATGGGCGAAAAATTGTGACAAAATGTAGTGTAATAAAGATTAGGCGGCGCAGGTCCAAATTAATTAGCAAAATAAAAATCGAATTCCAATCTGTTCCTATTTTATTTTCAAAAGAAAAATTCAAAGAATTTTCTACCAAAAAAATATTTATAGAAATTTTCATATAAATTCATGTGAGCGAAATTTTTAATACTGAGTTCATTAATTTGCATGTAAAAATTTTCTTTTATTACACCGTAAAAAACGGAAGTGAGTATGGATTTGATTATTTTAATCCGAAGTCACTCCAAAACTCAGAGTTCCGGAGTTAAAAAAAAAATACTCCGCATACGAAGTGAATAGGGAGTTTTTTGAGCCAGAGATTCCGAGGTGACGTGAATTTTATTCCAATCCGCATCCACACCGATCCGGAATTTTCGCATTAAAATTTACTCTCCTTAGGAGTGAATTTCAACTAAATGAAAAATCATCCGCTCCGCATTTATTCCGGATCTAATTCTCTTTTACTCCACAAATTTCTTACAACCCTAATAACACAGTTTGCTTGGCATAAGTTTACAAAAGTTTTCTTGAATTTTTCGTCAAATGTCCGTCAACTTCAGGCTTTTTTGTTTTTGACGACAATTTGTATACAACTTGCTATACAATTTGACGTAAATTTACTACCCGAATAAGAAAGTAAATTAATGGCACGTGGCCCTTCCGGGACGATAGCCAAAAGTAAAAAAAAAAAAAATGTAAATTCACTTCAAAAGTTGTATACCAATTATCGTCAAAAACGGAAAAGCCCGAAGTTGACGGACATTTGACGAAAAATTCAAGGAAACTTTTATTAGAATTTTTTCTAGTAAAAAAAGTTATCTTTGAATTGAGGAAAAATTAACCGAAAATTTTTTTTCCAATTTTTGTTGTCAAATTTGGGCAGCAAATTTCGGTGATTTCAAGTGTCAAATAAATGTCAATTTCCAGGTAAAGTGGCTATTAGGGAATGTACAAGTATTCTTTAAAAATTTAATTTTGGAGTATGGGAAAAATATGACAAAAATGTAATCAACTAATTTCGTGCGATGCAGATCCAGATTAATTAGACGCAAAAAAAGTAATTCCATTCCTGTACTACTTCATTATTCATAGAAAAGTATCCTAGCAAAAAAATTTTTCATACTTTCAGCCGAAATTCTCTTCACCTCCGATCGGTAACAATCAATTCTCGATTACCGATCGCGGCTAATTGAATTCTTGGCCTTTCTACGACTTTCTACAAAGTCGATAATCTAACTCATCCATCTATTTCCCTATAATCTTAAAAAATTTAAAAATAACGCGTCATTTATTTTCATACTAGACATGCCGTCACATGACTAAATAATTATTCGATCCAACGATTCTCAGGCAAAGTTATTAAAATCTCTTTATACTAAAACTCTCAGACACCACTAGCATACACTTGAGACACGTTTTTATATCTCAACTTCTTTACACTTTTTTTTTTGTTCTTTTTTTACATAAACCGTGAACTCGCTGACGTTTAACGCCTCGATTTTTAAAAGCTTGTAGTTTTTAGCGTCTACGCCTTTATTTAAAATTTTTTTCTCTATCCTCCATCGCGTTTTCTTTTATCCCAGGATATAGCTATCGCAAGAAAATAAATCCTAAGTAATAGATGTATTAGGAAATATTTTGATTACATATTTAATATAATAAATAAATAAATGTGGGCAGCTAAAAGTGTAGGCACTTGCCGGATATTCATTGCCACCGGACACGAGATAATATTTTACATTTAGACTTACTTTCAATCGACTAAAATAAACATTTATGCTTTAAATATTGTACCATTTGCCTGCATTATTGATAATAAATAATAATCTTATGATTATTTAATAATAATTCGTCTTAAATTAATTATTGATTACATTTTTTTTCCCTCACAATACAATTGCTGCAACACAGGAGATACTTTTTGACAAAGTACCCTCGGCATATCCTGTATTGAGGACCCTCGGAACATCCTGTCAACTGTTCGAGCCTAAAAAGGATCCTTCCGCTTTGTGATTCTCAGATGTTAACACAATTTTTGTGACGTTTTTTATTTTTATTACCACAAAATTAAATTATTTTGTAAACTATGGAGTCTATGAAAAAATTCAAAAGGACTTTTTTTGTAGAAAATTTCATTTCTTACCAAAAATTTTTTTAAAAATTCCAACGTAAAATGAAAGCTTGAGTCAAAATATTTTTAAAAAATAAAAAAATTCCATACAAAATATAAACGAATTCCAGTACATTTTTGTCGTAAATAAAATTTCTAACAAAAAAGTCCTTATCAGCTTTTATCTAAACCGATTATTCACATCAGCAGAAAATTTTAAACTCAGGCCTGCATAATGCAACTTTTATATTTTATGGGTCTCGGTTCCCTATGGGTTTGATCCCAACATCCTGACCCTGAAAAGGTCCCCCCCCACTCTCTCTTGGGTGAGGGGTCCGCGACATTATTCCTCGGCAGTAGCCGCGTCTCCTCCAAAAGTTTAAGATCATACTAAAAAAATAATTATTTTTCCGCGTTTATTTTTCCTCAAACTCCGCGAATAATCACAGTGGTGTAAATTTTGACGCGATAAGTGGTAACATTTTTTTTTAAATCCCATGACTCACTCACTCAGCTCAGCTCCTTATTTTAATAATTTTTAAAAAAACAATAACAGTAATTATTATTATAATCAACGTTCAAGTTAAGAATTATAATTTCAAATTTGAGTTAAAAGTTGAGTTTAAATTTAAAATAAATATATACATCTATAAATAAATAATCTGCCAGAGAATATAATGGGAGAAGAAAGGGAAAGGGAAAAATAAGACTAGTGCCAAGTGAGTTTGCCACTGCTGCATTAAACCATTTTATTACAGAATAAGAGCTCGTGGGAAGAGTCGGTCACTTTTTTTCGCTCCATTCGTAGATTAAATATTACAAAAAAAAAAAAAAAAAATTTGTAAGCAAAATGTTACCTGTTGGGTTAATTTACTTGTTGAGTTAAATATTATTTGTGTCGGTTGGGTTTAAATAAAAGGAGTAGAGGAAAGAAAGAAGTTGAGGACTCGAGTAGTGGGATGGTGACGTCATCTCTAATTCACCTTGTCGAGAATCGAGTTGAAGTAAATGAAAGACTGAGTAGAGGTCTGAGTTGTTGTATTGAGAGTTGGTTGAGTTGAGCAGAAGAACGCTGTTTGTCTTGTTCTGGGTTCTATTGTATTGTGCTATACTATCGTTTCGACGGACTCGAGACTCGCGGTTTCCGCGGTTTTAATTTTTTTTTTTTTTTTTTTGGTGATGATGTGATTGATTTACGGATTACAAATTTAAAGCAAAGGGTTTTAAGGAAAATGGAATCGTGTTTCCCGCCGTTGGCGTCTTTGAGTCTGAGAGAATCAAAAAAGTGCAAAAAGCGACTCAGTGATAACCCGTTTGTGGATAAAAGTGAGGGAGAAAGGTTTCAAGTGCTTCAAGATCTGGACCTTTATTATATAAGACAAATTGCGCATAATTTGAAGGTAATTTGTTTTTGGTGTTCAAATCTTGAAAGAGGGCCCAAGTTTTTTTTTCCATAAATTTTATAATTTAGATGTGTGCAATTTATTAAGGAGTGGATAATTTTGAATTTAAAATTCCGGGTTAAGAAGTGAAAATATGACTAAAATGTACTGAGATACTTTTATAGGAGATCAAATTCTCTATACAAAGTCATTTGTCAATTTTTTCATTAATGCATTATTCTATACATAGTTCGAATTTAAAGTATTTAAAGTAAAAATAACAATACTTTTTAAATTTTAAATTAAAATTCTGAGTAAACGATCGAAAATATGAGAACAATGCACTGAAATAAAGTTGTGAAAAATTAAATTCTCAATAAAAAAGAGTTATATCAATTTTTCCTTCCATGCATTTATCCAGAATTTAAATTTAAAGTATTGGGAGTAAAAATTATTTTCAAAAATTTAAATAACAATGTTTTAAAATTAAAATTCTGAGTAAACAATCAAAAATATGAGAAAAATGAACTGAGATAATTTTGTAGAGGATTAAATTCTCTATAAAAAGTTTTTCATAAATTTTTTCATGAAGTCATTACTTGATCCATAATTTGAATTTGAAATATTTTAAATAAAAATTATTTTCAAAAATTCAAATAACAATTTTTTTAAATTTTAATTCTGAGTAAACGATCAAAAATATGACAAAAATGCACTGAAGCAATTTAATAGGTAATTATATTCTCGACAAAAAAATAGTTGTCAACATTTACATAAACCGAATGTCATTGCCGTAAAATAAAAAAATAAAATAAAACTCAAGTCAAAGTTTTGTATTTTTATTTAATATGAAGAGACTATTATTTTATTTTGTGAAAGTGACTAATAATACAACTTTGAGCTTTATGAGTGTGTAAAATATAGTTAGTGATGCTTCGACTTGATAGATCGCGGTTAGAATTATAATTTCTGTTTAACAATAAGTTTGATTATTATTTATGACCTTGGTAATCAAATTTCTATTGATCAATTATAATAAATTATAATTATCACACACTTTTACTGTGCTATTAACATACTAATTGTTTTATTTAAATAATAATTATGTTAATGTGAATAAATCTTAATAAATTTAGGGTATCATTTTATTATTTTATCGGCAATTAAGTACAAGTGTAAAAACATAATGACAATTGATAATATGTAGCTACTTAATTATGACTCACAATCAACAATAACTTATCCCACGTTATAATAATCTCTTTTTCAAATATTAAATAGACCATAATTATTATTATTATTATTTTTAATATTAACTGATATTATAATAAATCTGGTTTTGTCTTATTATACGTCTTCATTAATTATGCTAAGGCTATTGATAGCATTGTCGTCAATCGTGATAAAGTGTATTTATTAATCATCATGTAATTTCTATTTTTAATAATCTAATTATTTTATCTCGACATGAATATTCTCATGGTCATTATTATTACAATTGTCTAACTAACAAAATTATTTTATTTTTTTTTTTACTTCAAATCAAAATTATGGCCAAAGAACTAAACTTGCATCAAAATTTATAAGGATTTATTTTATAGGAAATTTAATTTTCTACAAAAAAGGTATCTTTGAATTTTCATGTAAATTTGATAGTTTAATGAGAATTCTAACTCTTAATTTTAAAAAAATTTTCATCGGAAAATTTTCAACATTTCAATTAAAAATTCTGATTAAAAGGTTGGATTTACATAGAAATTGATAAGGAACTTTTTTATAGAAAATTAAATTCTCTACAAAAAAGGTATTTTTACACTTTTTCATAAACTCTATAGTTTTCAAGTTATTGTTATTTAAACTCTAAATAATAGAAAAAATGAAAATAATTTTTTTTTTATAAATAAAAATGATTATTGTTATTACATTAGATTATTATTTAATATTTAAATACGATTACTTGAGTAGTTTAATTTGCAATTCGTTTAAAAGTTTGCTCAGGTTATTTACCGACACGTAAACACGCTCGGTTTAATCCTTCAACCAGTGAAGCGTGTGTTGTAACCAGAGTTACGAACATATATATACATATATATCTATATAATAAATGTGGCCACGCATCCCGTTACGTAATTATATTTAATGCACGACCATACCTCACCTTCAACTCAAAAAGTCAACTCTTATTCGTATCCAAGATTTCAAGTCTTAACTCTCTCGGCTAAAAAAAAAATCATATTAACACTCTATTTACTTTTTAAGTCTCCTTAATCCTTTCTAAATTATTAATTCATTCTAAATATAATTTCCATACAACTGAAATAAAATAAAATAACTTTTTTTCTTTTTTTTTTTTCGACATTTCTATATTTGGACATAGGACACAAGACATGTGTCGTGTGTCATCCAGAAAAATCAACTGTCGTAGGCGTCGAAATATATACATGTATACATATAAATATATGTATTTATATGTTCGCGGAATTTGTTTCTTGATTAAATATCTCGTAGTCTATAATAGACATATAAATTAGTATACGTCGTTTCTGGGTCAACAGGAAGATTATTTCGGACGAGGGCACACGACCAAACCTCATCTATATCAACCACTCCTCGTGTGTTCCATTCGTGCTCACTACCTATCTCATATTTTTTTATTTTTAAACCCAAAATAATTTTATCTCCGACAAAATTCTAACTTATCCAAGTAATTACTGAGTTTTTCATGTTCACTTCTCTTGAAACACGAAAATTTTTTTTTTCAATTTTTACTCTAATTTTAAAGCCAATAGAAGAACTTAAAAATCCCAAGTGAGCTTAAATGTAAATTTCTAACCTCACATTTTTTGAAAATTTATTTTTGCTGATATTTAATAAAATTCAATTAAATTTACTAAAGTACATAAATAATTTTGTATGTTCACTCGTATTTAACAATAAAAAAAATAAATAAATATTATAAATTCCCAATTTCCGCGGTAATTAATAATGGAAACTCTTAAGTGAGCAAACTTGTATAAATAAAAAAAAAAAAGATGTGGAACATGATGACGTGATAAATACAAAAGCAATTGGATCTCGATTTATATTTATTAGAGCTATAGATTCAAATGCAGTTTATTCTCATGATCGATCGCACGTAAATTGAAGCTCAATTGTATCTCCCTCCATACTAATAATACCGCTGACGGCTGGTAAATTTATAATAACTACAACACTACAACACTTGTAATAAAAAATAAAAATTGTGTAGTGTCGCAGTAGATAGTACTTGCGTAGATTCATTAAAACTTATTATCGTTGGTCATCGAGGGTCAAGGGTCAACTGTAACTTAACCTCTCTCTATATTTGTATTTTCAAAAAATAAACTCCTTTAATTACCACGACCATTAGATTTTTTTTCTTTTCATTACTGACGCGTTTAAGGTCATTTTGAGATATAAATACATTTTTTTTTAATAGTTACATCTGACTGTACGCGACCTACGCTATTTCTTGCATGTGATATTAGTGATATATATAAAAGCGCAGACTCGTTATTATGTTTACGCGGATTAAACAGGAGTGGGGGATTATGGATCGATATTCGCTGTCTACAACCCCTATACTTATCCCTATCCCCTATCGCCGGCAATTCATATAGTTCAGACACCCTCTAGGTTAACACACGCTTTTCAATACGTCCTTAAATATTTTTTTTTCTCTCTTAATCAACAAATCATTTATTTTTATTTATTATAATTTTACTCACTTGGTGGTTGATTAGTTGGAATAATTAAGTGCTACCGAAAATGACACCAGTTTTAATAGTATCGAGACCTCATAAGGTAATTTTAGAATTAATTATTTATAATTATTGATATTTTTCAGGCAGTCGTTCAATATTTTAAACTTTGATTAATTTCACGTAATTAATTAATTTTCGGTGTAAGTTGTAAGGCCCTTATTTGTAGGAAATTCAATTTTCTATAAAAAAGGTCTCTGTCAATTTATATGTAAATTTGATAGTTTGTATTAAAAATTGTAGGTAAAATATTCCTAAATCTTTGAAATTGAATATTTGGATAAAGGAGTGGATTTAAAAAAAAATCTAAAGAGACAAAATTATGCCTGGTTCGAAAAATTTGATCTGATTATAGTCTAACTGGACTGTAATTAGACTAATTGATCTGTATTTGAACTAGTTGGTCTGTTTTTGATCTTTTATAAAAATTTCAATAAGTTGTTTTTTGATCTGCTGTTTTAAAAAACGATTGCGTTACAGACAAACAAAACTAGATTAATTTTTGAATTTAGATAAATTTAAGTTCTGAAAGTTTGCACGGACAAAACTAGATTGTCATGGACGTAATATTTTTATTTATGGATAATATTCATAAAAAATATTCAAAGTTCCAAAATTGATAATGTTTTGTTCACTATTTCCTTAGTATCTTTTGTTTGAAAATGTCGTGTTGTAGTTAATAATAGTTCGACAACTTTATTTTTCAGTTGTCATCTCTGCATATTTATAATATTGAATAAAAGTAATAAAATTACTCTTGAAATGTCAAGAAATATCCTATTTACTGGATAAAACCGAAAAATATTTTGGTATTAGAATCCATCAAAATTTATGTGACATCTTCTTGCGAAAGCGCATTAGCGCATGTTTCAAATATCAAGAAAATTGAAACAAATTTATAAATCTAGATTATTATTATTGTTATCTATATTTGTAAAAAGTCTTCTGTTTTTTAATCTAAAATCGATTAAAAGTAGACTAAGAATTACAGTAAAAAAAGTTTATTTTTAATCTAGAAGCGATTAAAAACGGACTAAATATAATACAAAAACAAGTCTAATATTGACCTGGATAGAAAATAGTACAGACAGAAACCGATTAAATTATGTACCTGAAGATCGTAACGTTTTTCACGCAACGAAAATGAAAAAATTCATGTAATTCGACTACTTGAGGGGTAGTCTGGTGGTCGGGGTGGCCCAAGATTTTTGGCTGACTTACCAACATCTATATGCGAACATTTCAAAAATCTAGTTATCCAGTAGATTTTTTACTTTTCAATTTTTGTTTTTTTTTTTTTTTGTTGCGCAAAAAACGTTCCGATCTTCAGGTACTTATTAAATTCCCATATGAATTAAATAAAATTTGAAAACCTAAATTAAATAAAAAATATTTGATTTTATCATTTATTTTGAAACAGATCTGATTTTTCGACCCGGGTAAGAAATATAATTTTCTAAATAAAAGTTCTTTATGACTTTTGACATAAATTCAAAAGTTTATGAGTAACCGCAATGAAAAGCGATAAATAAATGTAATTTTTTATTTTATTCTTTTTTTCCAAATTATTTTATTTACAAGTGGTTGTGTATATTAAAACATAAATACAGAATAATATAAACCGGCAATTGGCCAACAGCCATCGACTAAATTAACCACATGTGTTTAAACCTTCTTCTTACTTCACAAGTTTTAAAATAGATATCTCTATCAAAATTTCCCGGATATTTTTTTCATAAAAAAAATTTTTCCTTAACCGAAACAAGATTTAGATTTTTTTTTGTTTTTTATTGATAGGAGATTTAGATAGATCGTATCTTTAATAAATCCGCTCAAGCAACCTGAAGCCGGCGAATAAGAAGAAGAAGGAGGAGGTTCTAATGCTCGCGGCTATTTTGCGGCCACACAAGTTTTAGTTTGTGTTTAAATATTGAGAACGAGTCTAATGTAATATAAGATACCGGCTCGACAAACTTATTCATCTTCTCCTTCGTATTCTTATCCTTAAACTCGTAGTTGGCAAATAAAACGCACAAGTTAATAAAAATAATAAAAAATTAGTCTCTGCCCCCCACACAGTTTTGATGTTTCCTCACATGTAATGCCGGCTTAACATAGATTTACTTATTTCAATTTTAAATACTAAGCTTATCAAGAAACCTAATAATTTTTTTTTCATCCAATAAAAAAAAAAAACCTTGGGCCCAAAAAAAAAAAATTTGGAGTTCAAGATTCAAATACCGATAAATTTTTACTTTTTATTAAAATTCTATCTAAGCTATTGAATTTAGAAAAAAATTTGTCATGACCTTTTTTATAGGAAATTTAATTCTCTATAAATTCATCTTAGTAACTTTTTTTCGTATCTCTGATATTTTACTCACAATTGCAAAATAAATATGAAAAAATATTTTTTTTTTTTTGAAATTTCGATCAAATTCAAAGTATTAAATTAAAATTTAAATTCTGGCTTAAATATCAAATTTACATAAAAACTTATGAGAATATTTTTAACAGGAAATTCAATTATCTGTCAATTTATCTCAGTAACTTTTTATCGTATCTTTGATAGTTTAGTCACAATATTAAATTTAAGTAATAAGTTTTTTTTATCGCATTATTATCAAATCATTGATACTTTGAGTTATTATTATTGTGATTTAAAATTCATAATACAACTCAGGATGTAGCGAGCATGGAATTTAAATTACTGGTGTGTTAAGCATTAGCAAAATAAAAAAAAAATGAAAGCAAAAAGAAAATAAAAGGTAGGACGTATTAACGATGCAATTAATCAGTAAATATATATATAAAGGTCTTTGTTATCGTGCAGGTGTACAATTGAAATAGCACATAAGGCTAGTGCAGCATTTAATTAACTTAACTTACAGAAGTAAACTACAAGAGTACAGTAATAACTTGCGCAATATTTTAAAAGACCAAAGACTAAAGACTAAAGTAGGCTGGCTGTATATAAATGTCGCGGTTAAATAATCTACTTTGTTAATTCTCATATATATTAATCGTTATTTTACTTATTTATTTATTTATTTATAAATATGGCTTTCAATTTAATTTCAGGAGTATGATTTGGAGCAAAAAATTGAAGTGGAAATAAAAATGAGAGAGGGCTCAGCGCGACTTTTAGCGGCCGCGAGACACAGAGCCCAGAGTTTGGAAGCTGCACGTGCTCTACTAACATCCAATGAACGTATGTCTGCTTATATGGCTGAATTACAACGTCGTAAAAAGGATGTCAATAAAAAAAGGTAATTAGAAAAAATGATTTTTTAAATGATTTCAAGAAATTTTGATCATCGGAAATTCAAGCCGTTGTTCTGACTAAACTTACCAAAGACAAGGAAAAATTTGTAATGATTTTTTATGTAAATTTAATAATTTACAGGTAATTGCAATTTTAATTACTTGGAGTGAAAATTTTGCTTAAACATGAAAATAATTTTTTTTTTTTGTATCTTTGAACTTAAATTGTGGGTTAAGTATTGGAGATATCAATTCGCGGATAAGGACCTTTTTTGTAGGAAATTTAATGCTCTACAAAAAAGTTTCCAATGACTTTTCATGCAAATTTGATAATTTACACGTAATTGCAATTTTAAGTATTTGAAATAAAAATTTCGTTTAAACTTTATAATACATTTTTTTTTTGTATCTTTGAACTTAAATTGTGGGTTAAGTATTGGAGATATCAATTCGCGGATAAGGGCTTTATCTGTAGAAAATTTAATTCTCTACAAAAAAGGCCCTTATGCCTTTTTTTGTTAATTTGATATTTTAGGAGTAATTGTAATTTAAAGTATACGATTCATAAATTAAAAAAAAAATCTTTTATCACAAAAATCAATTTATTTAAAAATAAAAATTATATGTTTCAGTAATGCTGGTAGTACAGCACGAGTATCGCTATCCGAATTACGCGTTCCATTGATGTGGCGAGACTCGGACCATTTTAAGAACCGTGGGGATTACCGGAGATTCGCGGTATTTTGTTTGGCACGTGTCGGCACCGAAATACATGACACTGCACTTATTTGTCCAGTTGATCGCGCACAAACAGACATCACTTTTCCCGACGTGTTACTCTTGTAAGTATTCTTTTTTTTTATTCTCTACTCCCTTTAAATTAATTAATTACTTGATAAAAAAAATTATAATTTTTTCAGCAATAACGTGCCAGCAGAGTTTGAATTAACTCTTGAAATCTACAGCCATATTTTACAAGAAGATTTAAGTATCGCAAGTACACCTCGTCGTATTAAACGTACAATACATTCTTCAATATCTAAAACCGTTGGAAAAAAATTAGCGGCTTCGTTAAAAGATGAATTGAGTTCTGGTAAATTGTAAGCAATTTTTTTTTTTCTCAAACTCAGACCTTTATTACTTTGATCTAAAATTATAAATAAACGATCAAATTTACCTCAAAATTGACAGAGATTTTTTTTATAGAGAATTAGATTTCCTGTAAAAAAAAGTCTTGATAAATTTTTTTGTAAATTCAATTCTTGAATCAGAATTTTAAATTAAAAAAAAAAATAAATTTTTTTTCTTTTTTAAGGGGACCACAATTTGAATTAATGGCGTCTGCTAAATTAACTCTAGATGATACTGAGGAAAATATTCATACACATGATTTAATAATTAATAATTTAGGTAAGTTAATTAATAAATTTATCTATTATCTGATTGGCAAACAAAAAAAAAAATATAATTAAATTTAATAAACAGAAAATAAACATCACGCATTGCCATTATTCGGTCACTTTTGTTGCCGACTCGCGGCGCAGCTGGACTGTATGACAAAGGACGTGTACACGGGAACGATAAACATAAACAATAAGAAATGTTGGGCACGACTGCGTAATTTCACTCTGAAAGCCTGGGAGTCCCGGAAGTTGGCAGAAGATGATCAGAATCCCGTACAGACTGTTCCGATAAACCGCGAGACTGATGTGCAAAAGAGCTCAAGCTCGGGGAAAGAGATACGAGTGTGTAATAGCGTCGAGGGCTGCGAGAAAGTGACAACGATAAAACTCGAGTCGACGGAAGAGGCACAGAAGTGGCTCAGACACTTGACTAGTCAGGTTGACGACCATCTGAGGTGGAAGCATGCTGCTGAAAGTATACAACAGGTGCCTTATGTTGAGAGCACACGGAACTCTTTCATCAACAAGCGACAGGGCTCTTTGTATGACGAGACTCCACTTATTGGTAATTTGGAATTTTTGTTTATTTATTTATCAATATTGGCTCAATCGTCCGGATACGGGTTAAGTGTACGGAAATAAATGTATAGGAAATTGAATTTTCTACAAAAAAATCTTCATGAATTTTTGGATAAACTTGATAGTTTAATTAGAATTTTAAGTTAAACTGTTAGATCTATAATTTTTGTTAAAAATTGCGGGATGAAAAATTCTCAAATTTTTATTATTTTAATTTTGGATAAAGGAGTAGGTTTTAAAAAAAAATTTATAGAATCTTTTTTGTAGAAAGTTAAATTCCCTACAAAAATTACCCTTATCAGTTTTAACGTAAATTTAATTGTTTACCTAGAATTTTAATTCAAACTCCTAGATCTATTATTTATATTAAGAATTTCGAGTACAAAAATTTTTAAATCTTTAAATTTAAATTTTGAATAAAGGGTTGGGTTTACAAATAAAAATTTTTCTTTTAGAGAATCAAATTTCCGACAAAAAAAAAATCTAGTGAATTTTTATTTAAATTCGATCGTTTATCTAGAATTTTAATTCGAACTAAATTTATCATTTTTACCAAAAATGAATGATTCGAAATTCCAGAAATCTTTAAATTGAAATTTGTGACTAAGGCTATTCACAGACAGTTTACCCGACTTTATAAAAATTATTAATGACTTTAGCTGTCATAAGTGTATCAAAATTTTATCAATCAACATTAATTGAAAAAAGAACAACGTAGTCGTAATTTCGTTGAGAGATTTAAAAAAAAATGACTTACAGTTGATATCAATTGGGAGTTAAACAAAATATGTTGAATAAATTTCAGTAAATTCTTCATGTCAATTTTAAAATTCGAATTTTTTAATTTTGTAGGCTAAAATTTATTCAACAAATTTCGTTTAACTCCCAATTGATAACAACTGTAATCTTTTAAATTTTATATCTCAACGAAATTACGACTACGTTGTCCTTTTTTCAATTAATGCTTTAATTTTTTTTTTAATTAATTGATAAAATTTTGATACACTTATGACAGTTGAAAGTCATTCCATAATTTTAAAAAGTGGGGGGAGCCGTCTGAGAATGCCCTTCAGGAGTAGATTTACAAAAAATTTTTTTTTGTAACAAGTTAAATATCCTACGCAATATGTCCTTATGACTTGTACCTAGAGCTAATAGTTTAATCAGAATTTAAATTGAAAATTAATTATGGAAATTTGGCTCTAGAAGTCTTGAGTAATAATTTCTTTAATTTTTTGCTTATAGAAACTGTGAGATCCGATTATTCAACGAGACCAACAGTACAACAGATATTCGGACTGACTCCAAGCACGAGCCTGAGCAGCTGCAGCAGCGATAGCCCCCCTAGTTTAAGATCCCGGTCCCTAAGCACCAGTGGTACAACTAAAATAAGTGCCAGCGCAATTAAATCTCACTGGCCATTCTCAAATAAAAATAATAATATATAAAATAAATAAAATATCTTACAGTAGTAATAATAAATAAGTTAAATACTCAGTCAAAAGTCTCGATGCATTTTTTAAAATTTTTTGAGACTGATCCCGATTGGCTATCAGTCAAATCCTTTTTATCAATCAGCGATAGCCTTAAAAAAAATTTCTTACTAAATAAAAATAAAAAAAAAAAAATATTTTTGAATACGAGAAATTCACCGAATTAATTTTTTTTTTTTGTTTTAAAAAAAAACTTTCCTTTACAAATAATACTAAGTATTTAAAATGAAAGTACGCAATCTAATTATTGTTTTTTTTTTTGTAGATTTTTCTGTATAAATAATATTAATTAATTAATTGATTTAATTATTAAAATAAACAGAATTTATACGTTTATGTATTAAATAGAAATCGCAATAAAACCATTTAAAATTAATTATCATTCATGAGAACTTTAATTAATTATTTAAAAATTTGAGTTTAAAAAAAAAACGAACCCTACCTCGTTTAGTTTTAAAGATATTTTTAATTTTATAAAACTTTTACCTCTTAAAAAAAATTACTCGAATCCACTAGTTTAAAACCTACACCCGAATTCTACAAAAATAATTTTCTAAAAAAACGAATTATCAACTTCATGAGCTCTGACTCCTCAACAATTAATCCTACGAAATTTTTCAAAGAAACATAAATAATTCAAACTCCTGCACTGTAAAAAGAGCAGTGTTAAAAATGGACTCAATTTAACACCGCGCGGTGTTAAAATAAAATAACGGTGGTGTAAGCGGTGCAAAAATACCGTTATCAAATCGGTTTCCCGACTATTAAACCAAAGACAGTTCAACCGGCGACACTGTCTTCAACCGAGGACATTTCAACCGACAAAAAATCCCTGATAAGAGGGCACTTAAATGAGCTGGTCCAGGTTATTTTCAGTTGAAGTGTCGTCGGTTGAACTGTCTTCGGTTTAATTGTTACAAAACCGTTAAATCATTGTATAAAAAAATTCCACAGATAGAAATTAGAAAAACAAAATGTATCACATATAAAAAAATGTAAAAATTTAATGAATATTATCTGGAGGAAATTTCAATTTTGCTATGTACTTATTTAAATAATTATTTATGTTATACGTAATTTGTTCAAAAATTACACAATTTTACGCCCATTATTTCAATCACCAATAATTTAGTTAATTAATAAAAACGCTGTTTAACTGTACGGCTGCCCAATTTCAAAACACAGTATCTGATAAAAATAAAACTTTTTAATACGTATTGAATCATGTCCACAAAACTTCACTAGAACTAAAAATACTAAGAAATCGATTTTGAAAAATTTGTCTTTTACTGTGTTTGCAAATTGAGCAGCCGTGTAGTGATCGAGTAAGTAAAAAAATTTACAAAGTAAAATATTTTCAACACCGAAAAATATTTCAACACCGGGAAATTTTTTTAACATCGGGAAAGAATATTTACACCGGCGGTGGTGTCATTTTATACCACCTGGACTTACCCCGGTTTTTTTTTTTTATAGTGAAGATGTATTATTTTGATCTAAAATTGTAATTCCAAAAATTTCCAAATTTTTGTATTTAAATTCTAGAAAAAGGTTGGGTTTAAAAAAAAGCTTAAGGGCCAAAAATGACCGGAAATCGAATTATTTTTCCAATAACTACCTATTACAAATATTTATCTCTTACATTTCTCCGGATATTTTCCAGAGCCCAATTTTCTATCACTATCATAAATACTATTATTAAACGACTATAATTAATCAATTAATTAACGATAAACTTAAAAATATATTTATTTACACACATAAAACTAATTTCATAAGTATAAATATAGGTATTCAATCAACTAAATATCTCTAATTTTCTATACAATAAATTTATTTCCCAGTTTTTTTATCATCAACTGTTTTTGTCTCTTCTAACTTGACTTTAGTTTGCGAGACCTCTTTTTTTTCGCCCTCGTTTTTAGCTTTAGGCTCAGGACTCGTCTTAACCTCAGCATTAGAACTAGTACCATCATCAGTATCAGTTGGAGTACCCAATCCAGTATATTTTTTAGTATAATTAGCAACTTCCTCAAAATGTGAAGCGAAAGTTGCAGAAAGAGTTCCAAAAAGTGCTGCTGCAATAGTAAAACCCTGAGCAGAAACACGAGCTCGCATCATCATCTGCTGCTTGACACTGTTACCTTTTCGTAAATATCCTAGACCAGTAAGCAAAGCTACTGTTGTTGCTAGCATTCCTATGTAATTAATATTGATATCAATAATAATTATCAGTACTATCAGCTTGCTAATTTTATATCAGAAATGATTAATTAATTAATTAATTAATTAATAGATATTAAATATGTTGAGGTTAAATGTTACCTATTGGTACCAAAGGATTTCCAAACATTTTACGTTTAAATCTAGTCTTAAAATCTTCATGAGTTTCCTCTCCCATATCGATACGCAATTGGACCCAGTCTAAGTCTGGTGGAGTTGTTGCCATTTTATATTTTTATTTATTATTTTGTGGATAAACCGAAACAGTAATTAGTGATTTTTTAATTTAGAGGAAAACTAAAAATAAACAAAACTTGCGGCGTAGTTTAATTTTGACCCAGAGGGCGCTGAATTTAAATTGGCGCGTAATTCAAATTATTTTTTGTAAAGGGTGCATTCCGAAATGCGCTACGCTGTATTCGGAATGCACCTTTATTAATTATTCTTATTACTTGCGAGGTAAATTTAAATATTTGAAATATAAATCATTAGAAATTGGAGAAAACTAAAAATTGTACGTCAAAATAAAATGGCGGCAGAATATAATAGAAAAATATTTAAAAAATTAATAAAAAAAACACGCAAGCGTTTGAACAAACCTTGGTGGAGAAATAATATGCAGAAGGGTGTCCTAACACACTTGGAGATTTAATTTAAATTTCTCTAAGTGCATTGCAGCTAAAAAAACGTCACTTAACTGCTATTTCCCACCAGACGATGCCAGATGATTTTGCTCAGGAACTTGGAGATTATCAGCATCAGCAATTCGCAACACTTTATACTAGCACTGAACACTATGATACTGAAGTTAGCCAACGTCTGATAATTTTTGGACTTCTGTTTAAATAATAACTTATAAAAAAATAAATATTTGAAAAAATTGCACCTGCAGTTTTTTAAATTTTCTACATGTGCATATCTTTAGTTTTTGTTTTTTTGTGATTTATTTGTTGAAAAAAAAATCCGAAAACTACTAATTGTCTGCTAACTTCAGGATCATCTGAACACTCAACACTTAACGACACTACAGACACTTTACAAAATTTAAATTTTACAAACACTGCACATTTCAATTAAACAATCACTCTGAGGAATAAATTTTATGGATAATTCCGCGAAATAACTGCAATACTTTGTTTCAATTTAAACGTAAAGAAGGATCTGGACTACTACTGCTGTTGTCGATGATACTGACTGCCGCTATTGGACCGCCAGTTGATACAAAGCAATCGATTTTGCGATTTATTCTCCACCCCCTACTTTAGCAAAAATTTTAACGTTGACTACAGCGATACGCTTGTGCCGCCACCTTGGCGCGAAATTTCAAAACTGAAATTTAATAATTTTATTAAAATTTATTTGTGTCAATAATTATATTAATTAGACTAAAAGGTGTACTCGAAATTTTTTATTTTCATCAATAAATTATTAGAAATGGGAGAAAAATTAAAAATCGTAAATAAAAATAAAATGGCGGCAGAATATGATAGAAATATTTAAAATATTAAGAAAAAAAAACACGCCAGTGTTTCGCGCAAAAATCGTGCTGCTACGACGCTGGACTTACACGGTCTGTTGTTGAGCTACAGCGCATTTCGTAATGCACCCCTTGTAGAAATTATTGAATATTTTTATAAAAATTTAAATTGATAAAAAAATATGAAAAAAGAAATTTTTTAAATTTAAAATTTCAATAGTTGATAATAAATATAAATTATCACTAGATATTTTGTCACTAGTTACAAGTCACTATAATATAACTAGTGTTTACACAGAGTCGCTGTGAAGTTATTTTTGTAAATAAATATTATTGTTAAAATGACGGTATTTTAAATAATTAAAAAAAAAGTCAGTGCTTGTGATATTATTCAAAAATTCTATTATTGATATTTAAATATAAAATGGAAACTCATAGTGCTCTGATGTCTCCTTCAGACAAATCTTTGTCCGGGAGTATGGTGTCAGATGATAATGACGCGAGTGTATCAAGATCACCTTCGACTTATTCAATCCGCGAGGACAAGTGGCCCGACCTCGTGGTTTCCCGGCCTAGAAAACTCGATGCCTGGTGGTCGCCTCGACGTGAGTTATTTATTTTTTTTTTTTATAAATTTATTACTAGTTTATTTATTATTTTACTGTCTACTGTTATCTGGATGACAATAAATTACGTTGGCAGCAAGCGCCATTTTTCAATATTCCGCGGGAAAATTTCAAATTTTATAAATTTAGTAAATCAACTTCTATTATAAATAATCATTTAAATTAATAACGTATCGACTAATCGAAAAAAAAAAAATTGTGTATCAATTTTTTTAGTTACTTCCGGTTAAATCCCAGAATTTAAACATGCTTCCGCTTTAAATTAAAAAATTATAAAAAACTTTTTCACAATTAAAATTTTATTTAAATTTAATATTAATTTCAACAAATGAATCATCTTAAGCTGAAATTTTATTAATTTCCCGCTAATTTTTCCCGCCTTTTATTCGAATCCATAATTATTTTAAATTCCGACCTCAATTTTGTTTCACGAAAACAATTTTTAGTCGTAATTTGAAAATTAAAATTGCGGCTACATAATGCGAGTTACAATAAAAATGTATTGGTACTTTTTTTCCTAGGAAACTAAATTCCCTATAAAAAAATATTCTATGACTTTTTACCAAAATTCGATAGTTTAATTGTAATTTTAAAATTAGACTAGAGATTGCGTCTAAAATAAAATTATTTTAGGCCAAAAAATTTTCTACCCCAGAGAAAAAAATATAAAAATTACTAGAGAGCGCTAGTTGCTTATAATAATGATAATAATTTGGGTATTCCCCTTTTATTGATTAACGCAGAGGACACTAGTCAGCTTTGTAAAATCAATATTAGAAACTTGTTACAAAATACTGCGCTGATATTTCTCAGTTACTTTTTGATAAATTTAAATAGAAAAGCAATAAAAAAAAGTGTTGCCTTTAATTTTGAGTAGTTTAAATTAATGAGGCAAGAGACAAACACTAAAATCCGTCCACCGGGTGATATACAACACGGTGGAGGCGCGATGATTGATCAGGATATGGCTGGTGCACAGGACACTATTTATTTGTGCAATTTTCGTGTTTCTGTTGATGGAGAGTGGCTGTGTCTTAAGGAATTGCAGGACGTTGAATTTTCAATGCAAGAATCAATGCAGAGATCGCCCTCGCCACCTCTAGCTATCAGTGGTATTGATAACACTCATCATCACCGTCATAATGACTCGTGTTTGAGATTAAATCAGCAGCGACAATTCCGCTCACAATCAGATTTTATTAAACATGAGCTTTGCGAGATTCTAAGCCCACCGCAAATTCACCACTTCAGCTTGTGTTTGTATTTGTTGCTATTTGTTTATCTGTCTTGATGCTAAGCCAAGAAAATCATCACAATCATTCTAATTGTTATCATTTTTTTTCTCTCAGGCCGCTAGAAAATTTTGTGATTCTACTTTTGATTCGAAATTCTTATCAAACTATTGAGTTTACAAAAAAATATACAGAGCACTTTTTTGTAGGAAATTAAATTTTCTAAAAAAAAGTATTCATTAGTTTTTTTCGTAAACTCAATAATTTAAAAGTTATTTTAATTTGAAGTCTTAATTGTTTCAGTAAAAATAAATTTGTTTGTTGCGACCATAACTTTAAATTCAAAATTACGACTAAACAATGCAAGTTACGGTAAAAATGTACTGATACTAATTCAAAGGAAATTAAATTTCCTGGAAAAAAGTATTCTTTGATTTTTTACCGGAAGTTGATAGTTTAGCCGTAATTTTGAAAATTTGACTAGAGACATAAAAATTTTAAAATTCCAGCACGGGATCCAGTAATTATTGAACGAAGTAATTTAGTAAATATATCAAAGTTAATTGTTAAAGAGCTAATAGAAACTTCATTGAAGTACGGAAGAATGCTTGATTCAGATCATATGCCATTGCAGCATTTTTTCATCGTACTTGAACACGTTTTGAGACATGGGCTCAGACCCAAAAAGGTAAAAATATTTTTACCCCACTATCATTATCATTATCATTATCATTATTCGTTTGTTTTATTATTATTACAGGGTCTTCTTGGCCCAAAAAAGGAGCTTTGGGATATATTGCAATTAGTTGAAAAATATTGTCCAGAAGCTCAGGACATAACTTCAAGTATTCGCGACTTGCCTACTGTGAGGTAACCGCGATATTAATTTTTTTTTTTTTTACTTTTAATGTTAATAATTTGTTAATAATAAATGTAATTATTTAATGAATATAGAACGGCGATGGGTAGAGCGCGTGCTTGGTTACGTATGGCATTAATGCAAAAAAAATTGGCGGATTATTTAAAAATTTTAATTGATCATCGCGATGATTTGTTATCGGAGTATTTTGAACCAGATGCTTTGATGATGAGTGAAGAAGCTATTGTTGTTATGGGTTTACTTGTTGGTCTTAATGTTATTGACTGTAATTTTTGTGTTAAGGTAAATTATTTAATTAATCAATTTTTTTTTTAATTATCCAAATAAAAGGTTTTTGCTTGTATTTACTGTTTTCGTTTGTAATGGCAAAACTATTGAATTTACAACAAAAATATTTCAGTACTTATTTGTAGGAAATTTAATTTTCTACAAAAATGACAATAGTATTTTTTTCATAAGTCTGATAGATTTAAAGTTATTTTTATTTCAAGTATTATGAAAATGTACTAAGATATATTTTTAGTAAATTAAATTCTCTACAAAAAAGATCATGAATTTTTCTGTAAATTTTATAGCTTACAAGTTATTTTAATTAATAAGAAAAAAGATAATTAAGTCTTTGTTTAATTGCACGGAGAGAAAAAAATGGGAATTTTTCCGATTTTGCTTAAGGGAAATTCCTTTGTTGACTTAACAAAGTTTACTCTATCAACATAGGAAATTTTACCAGAAAACATGAGAATATAACGATATTTTATAGAAATTTTACCCACATATTATAGGGATGTCTTCTATATTACTATTAGACAAATTCCCATGTAGACATAGAAAAATTTTTCTGTTAACGTTCCTGAAATTCTTATATTGACATGGGTATTTTTACTATGTCAGCATAGGAATTTTTCATATGTTACCAGCGTAATTTCTTCTATATTGACATAGGAATTTTTCCTAGTTAGGCAAAGAAAAAATTCCTCTGTTCACATAGGAAATATTCCTACGTTGACGTAGTATAAATAACGATGTTGACATAGGAAAATTTTTTAGTCAATATAGAAAAAATTGCTATGTTGCAAAGGAAAAATCCACAAGAAACTAAAACCAACAAAATTCCAAATATTTTGGTTATTATTATTATTTAGGCCTTAAAGCGATAAAATAGAGACGTGTAAAGGTTTTAAGGTATACGAAAATAGAGTTTCAAAGTTTCCGAAAAAATTTTGTGTAATTTAATTAAAATTTTTTTGTAACACCTACCAATGAACAAATGTTTTTATAAATTCAATTAATATAAACGTGTACGTAAAAGTCAATTACATCGCGTTTTCGACAGTATATAATCATCAATTCGATTAATTAATTACGTAAAAAAACCATCAGTTTACAAATATTTTATTTTTACATATATGGGAATATCTACTTTGTTAACATAGAAAATTTTCCCATGTTGACATTGAGGGATTTCCTACATTATTAAAGGAATTTCAACAATTTTAACACAGGAATTTTTGGAATGTCTGCATAGGAATTTTGCTTATGTTAACATCAGAATCGTTCCTATATTACAGTTATTTTTCCAATGTTGGTATAAAAAAATTTACATTGTCGACAGAGAAATAATTCGTATGTAACAAAGCAAAATTTTCTATGTGACATAGTTACAATTCATGTGTCGTCATAGTAAAACTTACAACGCCAACAAAGAAATTTCCCCTAAGCAAAATCGGAAAAATTCCCATTTTTTTCTCTCCGTGTACAGAATTAATTGTTTAAAAATAACTAAATTAATAATTAGGAAGAAGATTTAGATTGTCAGCAAGGTGTTATTGATTTTTCACTATATTTACGTAATAGTAATCATATACCAGGTGATTCGCCAGATGATGAATTAGAAAATGATAATATGACGACTGTATTAGATCAAAAAAATTATATCGAAGAATTAAATCGGCATTTAAAGTAATTTAATTGTTCAATTAATAAATAAACTAATGAATTTAATATAAATAAGTTAAAATAAATGAACTATTTTTAGTGCTACTGTTAAAAATTTACAAGCAAAAGTTGAGACGCTGACAACAACAAACGCTTTAATGAAAGAAGATTTGTCAATAGCGCGAAATAATATTTTATCAATACAAGAAGAAAATCGTCAGTTAAAAAAAGAACTTGGAATTGAAATAAAAGATCATGTTGAGGTAAAAAAAAAATCATAATAAATAATTCTTCATTATTTTTATGATGGGACGATTTCAATATTTTAAATTTTAGACCGGAAAAGCGCCAATTAAAATAACAGAGACGACTTCAGAATTAGAGGAATTGAGAAGCAGAATTGAAAGCGAAAAAAAAATTAGATCGGATGTTGAAAAAGAACTGGAATTACAGGTTTACTTTTTTTTTTAGTTGAAGAAAAATTTCGACATTGATAAAAAATAATTTATTATAATTTTTTTTGGAAAATAGATAAGTATGAAATCCGAAATGGAAGTTGCGATGAAACTTTTGGAAAAAGATATTCATGAGAAACAAGATACGATTATTTCTTTACGACGACAATTAGAAGATATTAAATTGATTAATTTGGAAATGTATAAAAAATTACAGGTTGGATTTCATTAATTATTATTATTTTTTCTTTTAATTTAAATTGTGACTTAAATATTGGAAATATGAAAAAAGTGACGATGAATAATTTTATAGAAAATTTAAGTCTCTATAAAAAGGACCTGATGTTTTTTTTTTAAATTTAGTAGTTTAGGAATAATGGCGGGAATGTGATTTTTTGAGTTTGTAGCTGGAGTAAATTAATGAATGCTGATTAATTTGGTATTTGAATAATTAACATTATAGGAATGCGAAGTGGAATTGACGCAAAAAGGAGAGATGGTGAGTCGTCTTCATGCTAAAACAAATCAGATTGGTAAAATTCTAAACAATCTTGAAAAATACAACCATTTAATGAAAGACGCGGAGGGAAAAACTCCGACAACGCCAAGTTCAACTAAAAGTTTTGTTAAAATAAGTCCACTTTCCCCAAAATCGCCACCGATTGCTGAGCTAGCAAGTTCTAGAGATTTCAGGGGCGAACAAACTTCTGATAAAGTTGACCATAAAGACGCTGAGTTTCGCTAAAGTTCGAAATTACGATTTAATTGTCTTGAATAAATTTTGTGTTCCTCAGTAATTTACTTTGTTCCCATAAATGCTTAAGCTCAAGTTCGATTTATTATGTTTAAGTTTGTTGTATAAAATTGTCACAGATAGAATATCAAATTTTTGTTGAGTTTAAAATAAAAATGTGAAAATTTTTTTTTTAAACATAATTTATTTCAGGACTGCGAGAGTTCACTTAAGCACAAAAATGAAGTTATTGTCAAATTGGATGCTCGGATATTGTCTATGTCTGATACCATTCAAAAAATGGATCAAAAGTACGTTTATTTTTTTTTTGTTTTCGAAAAAAAAATTTTTATTCAATTCATTTCATTCAAAATTTAAGAAAAAATAATTTTTATTTTACAAAATTTTTCAGTTCCAAAATTTAAAAAGAAAATTTTTTTTTAACATTTTCTGTCGAAAAATTATTTTTTTGAAATTTTCTTTTAAATCTCATACTTCACTAATTTTACTCATGATCAAAAAAGAAAATTTCAAAAAAAAAGTTTTTTTTTCTACAAAGTTCTCAAATTTAAAAAATCCTAAAATAAAATTTTTCCTAATCTCCTTATTTATATTTATATAATTAATTATTTATAAAAATTGTTATTAAGCACGATGTGAAATAATGAGACTGTTGTTATTAATTTACTAACGATAACTATTACGCAATTTTGAAAATTATCACTAATCTTCGGCTTAATTACTGTTACAGTTATAAAAAATATTCAACAAAAAAAAAATTAATTAATTATTTAACTCGCTACCACACTATCATTGTAAAAAATATAACAACTAATTATTACTAATAAATAAACAAACAAATAAAACTGTGTATTGATTAATTCCTAATAATAATAAATGATTTATTCTATTTACTTTAAAAAAGAAAAGTTTGAATATATTTTTGATTTCTAGTAGATTTCTGTTAAGTAGCTCAGGTATTGATTTAGTCAGCCGGTAGTAAAGTTTCTTATCATACTGATCAAATAGACATTAATCTTTTTATTTTAAAGTCATTAAATTTGATTAATTAACTTTTTAAATCGTATAATAAATTTATAGTGAGATAAGCCATTTATAAATTTATTTAAAGTATTTAATGTCGAAAAACTCAAATCTTTCCGCGAGAATGCTTTTCAAGATTAGAAAATTCATTATTTTGATAAATTATTTTTTTTTAATGTGTTTTAGAACGGATTTTCGACGTCCAGTCTATTAGTCAAGTCAGAAAAAATTAATGATTGTTAGTTTAGAATTTAGGTATTAATTACGATTGTTCGGGCAAAGAAACAGTTGAATTATTTTCAGAAACTATTTTTTGACTGCATAATCGGATTCTACGAAAAAAATTATATAGATATGATGTATCATGTGTCGAAACAAAACTTATTTTCCCTAAAATAATTACCATTGTTCGAACAAATAAACAAGAAAACTTCTTTTAAGCGGTACATGATTTCGGTCAGATTTTTTCCGTTTGGTCAATTAGTGAACTTGGAAAAAATTGCTGATTGTTAGTTTAGAATCTTGGGATTAATTACGATTGTTCGGGAAAGGAAACAATAGAATTATTTTTAAAAAAAATTTTTTGACTGCATAATTGGATTCTACGAATAAAAATATATAGAAATGATATATGATGTATCAAAACAAAGCTTATATTTCCTAAAAAAATTACCATTGTTCGAACAAAAAAAACAAAGAAATTTTTTCTCAAGTGAAACATGATTTTGGTCATATTGTTTTCCGTATAGTCGATTAGTCAAATTAGATAAAATTTGTGATTGTTAGTTAAGAATTTCGGTACTAATTTTGATTGTTCAGACAAAGAAACAATAGAATTATTTTTTTGAAATTTTTTTCGTCTGCATAATTAGAGTCTACGGAAAAAACTGCATAGAAGTGATGTATTATGTTCTGGAACAAAGCACATATTTTCTAAAATAATTACCATTGTTCGAACAAAAAAACAAAGAAAATTTTTTTTGATGCGCTACATGAATTCGATCAGATTTTTCTCGTAGAATTCGAAAGTGGCATTGAAAATACTTTTAACTAATAATTTTGTGAGTTATTTGCATAAATAATAAAAGTTTATTGGTAATTAAAAATTTTAATTTCCATCGGAAGTTTTTTCTTTAAATAAGTACCAACATTCTCACGAGTATCACACGTAGAAATAATAATTTTCTTTTCTTAAATAAAAATTTCGACTAAAGTAAAATGACCCAGTTAATTTTCACCATTGATCGTCTGTTTTTAACATTTGAATGAATACTCTATTATAAGTATGAAAATCGATAATTTTAATTAAAAATTTGTGGGTTTAAAAAAATATCAAAACAATATATCTTCAAACTGCGTCATTTTATTTAATTGTAAAAGTTTAACTAAACTCAATTATGCATGAATAGATAAAATTAGACTGACGAATTATTTTTGTTGAAACCAACGTTTTTTTAAATTTTTTTTTTGTGTGGCTTATAAACAAATAAATAAATTAAGTAATAAGAGAGTTAATATTTTTCTATGTATTATTTAAAGGTGTAAAGAAATAGACAATGTACGTACAAATAATGAAGAACGAGTACGATCGTTGGATGCTCAAGTAGCCGAACGTGAGGCACGAGCCAATGGAGTTGAGAGAGAATTAAAAGTGGAACGCGAGTGGCGCACTTCACTTCAAGAAGCCTCTGTTTCAAACACTGAAAAGATTTCACAACTTTTACAGGAAATTGACCAATTGAAGAATGTTCACGAGGTAACTCATAAATCTCTTGTTCATTTTTTTAACGAAAATTTTTTTTATTCCTGATGAGGCAGACCACATTTTTAAATTTTCGTGGACCGATTGATTCGAAATCGATTTTTAGGTAGAATTCTTTAGAAATCGGACTATTGCAATGGGTCTCATGATCGAATTATCAAATAATTTTGCCACCATATATCTTATTTTACCTAGTAGAGTCAAAAAATACCATCCACTCAAAAGTTTATATATGTATGTATGTATATATGTATGTATGTATGTATGTATATTAGGGTGAGCCAAAAAAACCAACCTATCGAATTTATGTCTTAAAAAGGATCTATATATCGAGAAAAAAATTCTCCGATTGGGCAAAATTTTTAGATCAATTTTAAAAGGTGTCGGTAGCCATTTGAAATTTCCCATTTTAATAACATGCAAAAAAATTTTTTTTGATTAAAAATATTATAACTTTTGAACCATGTGAGACAAAAATTCGGCTCTAGAATATTCATGTAGGGCATTAAATTTCTTAAAAGAAAGTCTTGGGAGTCGAATTCGTAAACTTGATATTTCGTATACTAACAGGCTATTAAAGTCTAGAGTAAACAGAATCATACAAATTTAAGGCTTTATTATTAAAAATATGTATATATATACGATATAACGCGCCTTGTCATCACGATAGCGCCCGCAATTCTGACCGGATCTTAATGAAATTTTATACACTTATTTATTGGACGATTACCTTCATCAAGTTCGAAGATGAGCCCAATCGGTCCATTAGTTTGGAAGTTGTGGGTGTTTGAAATTTTTTTTGATTTTCATAAAAATGAATTTTCTGGCTTTATCCTTAAATAACTTTTGAACCGAAAATGATAACTCAATTCTGTAAAAAATATTTCAACATTTGAACGATTAGCTTTAATTTTCACTGTAATACTTGATTTTTCAAAACATCTTTTCTAACAATTTAATGATATCGAAAATTTCACACAAAATCAAAAAAGCTTATTTTTGCAGCTTAGTCTTCTAATAACTTCTAAATGATAAGGCATAACTCATTTCCTTGAAATTCATGTTTAATCTTACAAAATAAGTATTAATGACACTATTGTAGCCTTATTATATTTACATAAGAAATCTACCTTTCCATTCCGGGTAAAGTCGGATGGCTCTTTTTTTTTAGTTGAGGTAGAGCGAAAACGAATAAAATGAATGAAATTTTTTCGAATTTAGTATTTGTATATAAGAGGGGCTCCACACATTTCAATAAATAATTGATTCAGATATTAATAATTGAACTTAAAATGTTATGATTTTAGTTTATAAAATATTTAATAACTCACTAAATTATAATTTCATATGTGTAATACATAGTTAAAATATTAAATTATTGAATAGTGACATAGTTTTCATGGGAATATTTTATATTTCGGTACAATATGAAATGTTATCTCGTGGTATAATTGATGTAAGTCGTACGACAGTTTGTGACTCAGTGGAATAATAGTCGTCGTGAAAGTTTTATTATCAGCTGCTTATAATTTTTAAAAATCATTTCGCGTGATAATATGAAAAAGGGAACTCGTAATTATTTCCGTACTCAATATAAATATTAAAATATCAAAGACCTAAGCTCACTATGTATTAGTAATTTTTTTTTAATTAATATTTTCCGAAACTCCCCTTCAGAATGAAATTCTCTCCGAGGGAATCAAATAAATAAAATTTCATCTACTCCGCGTTCACTCTGGATTCACTCCCCGTTCACTCCGAAAATTTTTTACAGTGTAGTTACCGATACTTAATTTGTTTCCACGTATTTAGTTACACGGTGGATTAAATTTGCTCATTATAGCTTTGTCTTGAACACATGATACCTATTCGAGCCTTGAACTTGAAGGATCAAAAAATTTATAAAAGTAACATGAGATCTCACAAATTTTCCAAAATAAATTTAATAATATATAATAATAAATTTTTATATAATTCCGTATGATGTACAATGGAATTTATAAGGCTAATCTAAGAGTTGCAATAAATCGGAGCTCTTGAGAACGTGAAAATTGTCATATTTCTGTTATATCATTAGTTTTACGGTGTACAGAAGCTCACCAATTACAAAGATGCAAATACACAGAGAAATTATTCTTGTTCGAAATGATATGGTGTTATAGTAATGCTGGACCATGTTGGCCACCTAACGGAAATTGAAATAAACCCATGCAAAAATTACTATCGCTACACTGTAAAAAATCACCGGGGTAAGTCCAAGCGGTGTAGGTATTAAAATCGGCGGTGTTAAATTTCAACACCGAAAGCGGTGTGAAATAATGCCGCCGCCGGTGTAAATATTCTGTACCGGTGTAAAAAAAAATTCTCTGGTGTTAAAATAACACCGCTGCCGGTGTAGATATTCTTTACCGGTGTTAAAATATTTTACTTTGTGAATATTTTGACTTACTCGATCACTATACTTGTTAATAAATGATATTTTTTATTAATTTTCATAAAGAACTGACATTTTTTGTGTTTTATAATCTTTAAAGTTAATACTCCAAGCGGACGCAGTTTTCCCTGCTTTTACACCGGTATTACTCCGCTTTTACACCGGTTACCTAGATTTAACACCGGTATTTTTAACACCGGTGAATTACTTCTCCTACACCGGTGTAATTGTATTTTAACACCGGGCGGAGTTAAAATGAGTCCATTTTTAACACCGCTCTTTTTACAGTGTATAGTAAAATTTCCAATGGTTACAGTAATTTGTAATATAATCGTTGTCAATTTTACTATGGCCATATTAATTGTTCAATGTGTTTATTCAAATTTCCGTTAAGTGGCCAACGTGGTCCGACATTACCATGACACCATAGCATTTCAAACAAGAATAATTTCTCCGGGTAGATTGGAAGGTATCTAACTCTTTTCACTAGTATAGAGTTCAAAATATCACAAAAAAATCGGTCTGTCAGTTGACCCTGCGGGCCAGCCCCAAAAGTTCCCGCTGTTTTCGAGCTCAAGAACCTCGAAAACATTATTGTGAATACATTTTCGAGCTCTTCGAGCTCGAAAATACGTTTGTATGCTGTTGTTTTCGAAAAAAAAGTTTCTTACCATTTTTTCTCCAACTATATCTCGTAAACGAATAAACCGATTGAGACGGTTGAGGTGGCAATCGACGCGTTTTATCAAGTTCTAAAGCTGATAGAATTTTGAATTCGATTTATCGAGTCGTTTTTGAGATATTTCAGAAAAAATAAATAATTTTTTTTTTTTAATTCTTTCGACAACGGTTTCTCTTGAACGAATGAACCGATTTTGATGGTTGAGGTGGCATTCGACGCGGCTTATAAAGCTCTAGAGCCCAGTCCATTTTGGAATCAATCTATCGAGCACATTAAAAGTTATCAAAAAAAAACATTTTTGAAAAAATTTTATTTTTGGAATATCTCTGAACGAGCCCTACCGATCAAGCTCAATTTTCTCTCGGCTTCAAGATATTGACAATCCGCGTCGAATGACATCTTAAAGTTCAAAATAGGTTCATCCGTTCAAAAGATACAGGTATTTACATACATACATACATACACTCGGACATCATCTTGAAATTAGTCAGAATAGCTTTCTAGGACCTCAAAACGTCGACATCTGATGAAAATTCGATTTTCGTAAATCGGACCGAAACCAATAATTTCCCGAATTTTTAAAAATTTACAATTTTCTTAGCGGGAAGTTAAAAAATTTCCCATACATAAAATACCATAAAACTAAAATATCCAATGACCAAAATAACCTGATACAAAAATTACTAAATACAAAAATAACCATAAAAATAAAAACTATAAACAAAAATATCTAGTTAACAATATCTGTATACATCAATATCCAATCGATATGATATAAATCTATCAAATATTACAGTTGCTATTTTTAGTATACTAATTAGTTGATATATTGATATGAAATGGTGGCAATAAGTTTTTATTACCCGGTTATTATTGTATCTGGTTATTTTTCTACTTAGATATTAATCACAAGGGAATTATAGTATCTGGTTATTTTTGTATGAAGTTATTTTAGTAAATAGTCATTTTTGTATCAGGTTATTTTTGACTAGTTTTTATTGTGACGGTTTACAAATAATTAACACGTTTATAAATTACTTAAGTTTTTAGCGGTTGATTTAAGAGTAATACATAGAAAAATAAGAAAAATTTTGTCAAGTAGTGCGTGTTTGCACGGAAATTTAAAATTTAAAAGAATATATGGAAATTAAGCAAATTTTATACATTGTGTATAAAGTTATAAATCATTGATGTTTAAAAAAGATCTAATTGAGTAAAAGTATCGTCAATCCGCTGACACATACTTTCTGAAACCCGAGTTCAAATCAATATGTATAAAACAGAATATTTGCTTGGTATAAATAGAAGTTGTGTGCGGAGCTCTCCTTCTATATAAGTATCCGAATTTTAAATGAAAATTTTATGTGACAGGCGTTTCATCCTGCAACACCAATAATTGGGCATGTGGTGTCTATGTACAGAAAAAAAAAATTTTTTCTGTGACCTTTCATTGTTTAATTTTACTCTAATAATTTCTATTAACGTTTCCACGTGCGTAAAGAGATTATTTGGACGGATTTTTGCAATCACGTCTTTACTAACCTTAGAAGTTAAGACGTTATTGCAAAAATCCGTCCATTTAGCTTTCACTTTTCCGAAAGTTCAGCTCCCGAGAAAATGCATAGAAAAACTATAGAAAAATCTGGATTTGCTGTCACAATTGTTTTTTACGCTAATCGATTGACTCGAAATAAATTTTGTAAGTCAAGCGAGGGCAAAAACAGAATAAATCAAATTGCCTTGAATTTCTAACAAAAATCTGACCCAAAAGGCCTTGCAGCATCTTGCAGCACCAAATCGGGCATGTGTGGATTAGATCTGCAAGTCTCTTAAATTTTTTGTTTTCAGAAATATTTGAGTTTACAAGAAGAGCACTACGCGCTACGTGAAATATGCACCGAGCAAGAGCACACTTTAGAAGAACTAGGTGGTCAATTAAGCGTAGCAAAATTAGCAGCTTGTGAATTACGTGAAGCCGTAGACAATGCGCAATATCAAGCAGCTAATAATGAAGGTACTAATGGTGCTCCAACATGGGCTAATGATCGACTTGTTACTAATTGCAAAGGTTGTAATCGAGAGTTCAACTTAACTCGTCGTAAGGTAATCAAACTTCTTAATTACATTTTTTTTTTTTTTTTTGGGTAAATTTAGTTTATTTTCTGACAATCGGTAGTAGCAAAATAATTAAATGGAAATTTAAAATAGTTTTAATGAGTTTCGGTAAAACAAAAAATTAAAAAAAATCCTTTTTTTTTTATTTCAATAGTAAGTCATTATATTGATAGAGTGAGTATATGGTAATTCTGAGCATCTGACATGAACATGCATATTCACAGGCTAGTCGTCATCAATGTGTGATAATAAAGACGTTGAGCATCCGGAGCTTTAAAATAGAGTTTTAAACCAGATGGCGCCCCCAATATCACGCGTTTCACCACCTCAGACAAGCTACTGGGAGTTATTGCATAATAACACGTTCGCGTCCTTATTTTTTTTATTCCCTCACTTAATTTTTTAAACTTTTTTCTTCTCTGGTTCGATATTACCATACTCGATGTGTTAAATATGCCGCGGTGCTGTTAAATAGGGGTTTTTGGTGTACCGACAGGAAGCTACAACCTCCCGAATATAAATAAAAAGCCATTTTTTTACACCCGTTTGTTTTTTAAAGAAAACAAAAAAAAATACGCCTCGTAGGATTTTGTTTAAGCCTGTTTTATCCGCTTTAACCACCCCTTCCTCCTCTTCAAGACTCAATATTTAATCATTCACATTTTTTTTTATTGAAAATTTTAATGTTTTCGAATTCATTACTTAGTTTAATAATTGTAACCTAATTACAAATGATACGACAAAATCACTCATAAAAAAATTTATGAGAAATTAAATTTTCTACAAATAGGTTCTGATAAACTTTTATTTAACTTTTGGTTAACTGCAAAAAAGTTCACTACCATCTCTCATTACTCTACTTCGGTAAAAGGTCAGTAATCCGTCGGTCAATTACTGGCGTGTGCAAAAAAAAAATTTTTTTCTATACATACTATTAAAAATTTCCATTGTAATTTTATGAAAAACGGAATTTATTGGAAGCTAATAGGCAAAACATTAAGTCATAATTCAAATTAGGTGTTGTAATTATACAGTTCCCACTATATTCGCTTTGGGATTTTACAAAGTAATTATAGTAATATTACGATACATTTTTTGAGCGTTAGTCTATACTACACGGAGAAAATGAGTCTCGAAAATATTTTAATATTTAATATATAAAGTAAGAAATACTAATGCAAATCAATGAGTGCATTACTTTTACTATTTATTACTAAATGTATAGTAAAAATGACAAAACAGTAATTAATACTATATGTTTACCTGAAAAATTTTTATATTATTACTTTTATTACGAATTTATTTGTGTTCTTTATTAATAGAACAGCAAATTTAGCAGTACTACATTTGATAATACGATTCAACGATTTTTACTCTCTAAAAATATGCATTAAATACCCTACAGTATACAAAACTTCTAATTTGTATAGTAATTTCTGTAAACCAGATGAATAGCGTCGTATTAAGCATTGTACAGCAACTAACAATTACGAAACGGCTTGTCATTTTTCCGAAGCAGATCGATAAAATTAACCCTAATCCGGTGTCGTTGTCTTCAGCACCCGTAAACGTTGAACATGGGTCAATAGCGGTCACCGTTTATTTAAGTATGTTATTTTGTAAGGAAAAATCTGAATAAATTCGTAGGTCTTTTTTGGATTTCTAAATATGCGATAGAGCTGTTGCCAGCCCCGAAAATCCCTTTTTCAATAAACATTTTCATAAAAATTCGGAGGCATGTAGGCTGTTTACAGTAGAACATTTGGACACAAACGACTCATGTTCAACCGACTAGGGTTAAAAGTTGGTGGGGATATCATATACAAATATGTATTACAAGTTCAGAAACCTTCGTCCAAAGGAGACATCGGAACGTCAGACATAAGAAATAACTCGCGCGCAGAAGATCAGGGTTCGAATCTCGGTTAAAACAAGTGAGTTTTTTAAAAATAACAATCGATACCAACACGAATACAGATGACATAAATAATAATAATAAAGATAATAACAACAATAATAAAAAGTTAAAAAATTATTATAAATTTTATTTTATTCATTTTCATTCTAATATAGTAAAATTTACTAATCGGGATAGTAAAATTTACTAAATATATAGTCAAGTTTACTTGTAAAACTTGCTATATTTTTTTCTCGTGTAATTTTACATTGTAAGTTTTGTAATTTTACAAAACATATGAAGCTCATCTGTTAGATTAATGATATTATAAAACAGTTTTGTGATTTTACAAACACTTTATGATCAGTCGGTTTCGAAAAATTACAATATATCTCTCTTGAATTTTACAAAACATATAAATGCATTCTTCAAAGTAATATTACAACATAGTATTGTAATTTTACAAACATTGACGATGACCAGATTTTATTAAATTAAAAAAAAAAGAAGCAGACTTTTATAGGCTACTATTCTTCCGAACAACTTGTCTGATATCCCTAGTCAGGATCGCTTGCTACGAAATTAAGAATTAATTGAGAAATGAAAAAACTTCAATTATTTCCCTCACCGATTTCACGCGGCTCATTTTACCTCATTTAACCCAAAAAAACTAATAAGATTTTCTAGCACTTTTAAAAATAAACCCCTTAATAAAATGTCACAGTGCAATTGTAATTTAAAAATTTGATGCACGGCTTCAGTATCCGCAGGAAGATGATAAGACATTTAACTTTTCTCACTCCCGTGTGTGTGTTACAGAAGTAATTTCACATAAATACATATCTATATATATATATATATATGTATATATATTTAAGTGGTTGAATGTGGTCTCAAGTCTGGCGGGGCTCCAAATTTTCTCAAGGGTTCACGACATTCAGATCGTAAGTCACTTGCAACGGGACGGTTCAATAATTAACTTTCTGGAATCGGTTATCGGTAAGAAGAGTTTATTCCAGGACTTGGGCACTGGGACGAGTACGAGTACGAAAACGAGAACAAGAACGAGGACGAGGACGAGGACGATATGGGTAATAACGGAAAGAGAAAGCTCGAGCTTATTTATAAGATTCAATTTGGATGTACTCGTTTTAGTGGATAGGAGTTAAAAATAATAAAACAAATAAAATAAAATGTATTTTCAGAATAATGCTTCGAGTTCCGGAACGTTAAGCTCTATACCGTCTTTATAATGGCCGAAGCTCTTCCGCAAAACTGTGAAAAGGGAAAAATCCGTAATCGCTACAATTTATCGTTTCTTTTCTTCGCTTGCTAACTACTAATACTACTACTGCTATTACTATTATTATTATTTTGATTGCAACCAGAAATTTCACATTTTACATATCCTTTTTTTTTCATAGCAGCTTAATCATTATTGTGAATTTTATTATTATAATTTATTGTCCTCGTATCAATAATTAATAATTTACACCCGGGAAAATTTGAAAATAAAAATTAATTTTAATTTCAAGCTTAGAGTCTAATTGAAGATGAACATGATCAATTTTGTGAGAGAAATTTTTATTTAAAAAAGATCAAAATACATGCGATTTACATTCGAAAAAAAGGATTTTTTTTTTTATTTGAGAAAAAATTTTCTTAGTTATTGTTTGTGATGGAATTTTTATTAGATCTGATATTTATTTCTCTATAGTTAGTATTGAATAAATTTTTAATTCAAGTGTCAGGCGATAAATTTTCCTGTCTTTTTTTTTTTTATCAATTTTAATTTATAAATTACAAAAGTTGGTTTAAAATGACAAAAAACGACCACAGCCTAAATTTAATCCAGGGATCTTCAAGTAAACCCGCGTTTTGCGCTGTTAATCTACTCTAAAAACCACTGTCCATCTTACGGCACTAATTAAATTAATACTTAAATAGAGACTTTGAAATCTTACACGAAATCAATCGCTGGCTTTAACCCCTCAGTGCCGGGGTCAAACCTATGCTCTGAACAACTAAAATCGTTAATTTTTCCCAAATCAATGGACTCTGAATAGTTCATTAGATTGACACCTTAACCACTCAGAGGGTGCGTGCACAGAACCTCTGCAGCGTAGCACCTTATCCTCCGCCACTTTGTCAGATCTTGACGAAAATCTGGCCCATGGCAGCGCAGGCCATAGACAGCCACCCTAGTCGAAAATTAGAGCCCAAACAGAGCCTTCTAAAGTCGGACCTATTTCGGACTTGGAGGCTCTAAGTAGAGTCTGTTTCTATGTTAAATTAGGTCCGATTTTGGTCCCTGAGGTGCTACAAATTTCCGTTTTCGGCGCTTGCGGGCTCAATCTAGGACCTGATGAAAATTAAAATTAGGTCCGATTTAGGGCCTGTAAGCCCTAGTTTATTGTAATAATCATAATACTAATAATTATAATATTAAAAATTATAATATTAATAATTATAATATTAATAATAGTAACATAAATAATAATACTCATATTATTAATATCATTAGCATGATTAATAATAATCTGTTAATCTGGGTTTTTTTTTATACTTACAATGCTTAAAATGATTGCAATTAAAATTATCAAAATATATAGCTAATGCTGTTAATAGTTTAATTTTTTATAATAATCAACAACTCATAAAGACGTCAGATGACTAATCTTCTCGTCAATTTTAGCGCTAGATTCTGTAATGAATAAAAAAATTATTATATGTAATGAATAAATAATTAATCAATGTGACTGCTGATTTTAATTTCAATTTTTTTATCATCATAAATTATTTAATTATAATGAATCGAAATTTATTACGGGACTAATATTGTCGGACTTGAATGCTCAAAATCGGACCTGTCAGTGAATGTTAGGATCTCTGGGTTCTAAATCGGAGCTACAGGACTACAGGGCTCTAAATCGGATCTATTCAGGGCTAGAGGGACCTATATAGGCTCTAAATTTCGACTCGGGCAGTAGCTTCCCCGGCAGGTGATAAAAGACCGGTGTACTCTACTATAAAGTTGAGCTTTTCGCTTACCAATTACTACCTATGTGTCGAGGTCGCTCATCAGGACCGCAGATACAGTCATTCAATAATCAATCAATCCAATAAAATTAAATGACTGCAATCCGAATGGATTTAGTTATTTAGTATTCAAAAGACTACTTCAACAACTGAATCCAAGTGGTCCAAATTTTTTCATAACTAACAGACCACTACGTATATTTTGGCAAATTACATAGTGACTCCTTTCAACGTTAGTTACGTTTATATAAAGAGAATCGTTAAATAATAAAATGGAAAATATTAGCGGAAAAGAAAAACAATAGTTTTGTTATGATAGTATAGCGCTACTGTTTAATTAGTCTCGCGAGTGGTGTATATAACCGCGGGGTGTGCATACAACACCGCACGAGTTACGGATACTTCTTTTTTTTACGAATGCGGTAATAAGATAATAACTATTCCGAATAGCTATACCTATTAAAAATATAATAAACACTATTTAATTAAACGAATAAGTAAAATTTATTCAATTAGACTGACTAATTATGATTAGAAGCAACATACCGATAGTTGAATGATTAAATTGATTGGACGCTAGTGAAGATATCGTGAAGCGATGAATTATTAGCAACGCGTAATTAACTTAGAAAAATCTGATGACCATCTTAGACTAGTAGCCCGAAAAGTCCCTATATAACAGTTTAACCGTGATCGGCGCTAGAAGCCTCTCCGATCACACCTAATCGACTGTGATACCAACAGCACCCGAATGGAAAATCTAGTGTGCCTGGAAAATATTTTCTTTCCACTAAACTGACACATATCATTAATTCAGGGCAATCAAAAATGAGTGTAGCACTTACCGAACTAACGGCATTGGCAATTGTCTTCTAATAATACTAGAGTAATATTCTGCAATTGAAAAAAAAATCGTCGCCTTGGACACCTAGCGGCGAGCGACGAACTACATCGTCAACGCTCGTTCCCCGCCGTAACTCCCCACCACGCGCTCTAATCTGTTTAGTTCCTCTACTTTTGCTGTATTTGATTTTCCATAACCTGCAGGACTTGCTGCTACGATGAATACAAGGAATAGTTTAGTTTATAGTGTTACACGGAAAAAAAAAAATAGTAGTGGCTACTCTCTGGGAAAGTACTGAGTACTTTCTGTAAAAAAAAAATTTCAGACAGTACTGTATGCTATCTAGACTATATCCACTACTCTCTAGATAGTACTGAATACTATCCCGGGCAGTAGTGGATATATTCTAGATAGTAGTGGACACAGTCTAGATAGCATAAAGTACTGTCTAAAATTTTTTTTGTTACAGAAAGTACTCAGTACTTTCCCAGAGAGTAGCCACTACTATTTTTTTCCGTATAGGTGATGAATCAAAATAAGAATAAGAACAGGAGACAAAATGCGAACGCAAACGAACAATAAGAGGAAGAACAAGTGAAAATTGGCAAAAAACGGGCCTATTGGAAAGCGAGCAGTCGATACATGACATTTTTTGTTTTTCATCAGATAGTCGTTATTTTAGCCATTAAAAAAAAAAAAAAGCACTTTTGCGCTCGAGTAGAAAAAAATGATTTTTTTATTTTAACAAGACTTTTATTGAAACTATCAAATTTCAGACTTAAATAATTGAGCGAATTATGAATTTTCTTCACGAAAATTTTAAATAAGTTTTTAAAATTTTTTTTAGAATTATCGTAAAATCTTGGGGAAAATTAAAAAATTATGCGATTATTTTAAAAAATAAAAATGAATAATTGAAATTATTTATTAATTATCTGTATAATTATTAATTATTTATAAATTTAATGATTGCAGCACCACTGCAGAAACTGTGGAAAAATATTCTGCAACTCCTGCAGCGACAACACTATAGCTCTGCCCAATTCAGCAAAGCCAGTTCGCGTCTGCGACGAGTGTCACGTTTTTCTTGTCGGCCGCTACTCTGTTCTCACTCCTTAATATTTATATTTATATTTATCGATCACTAATAGATGCTACAAATTTCTACACTACGGTGATTACTAAAATATATAAATATTTTTTTTAACATGACAAGTCTTTATAAATATATATTTATCTAATAAAGATTCTATTTTAAACAACTCGTTTATTTCTATTTATTTTTTTAGTTTTTAAAAATATTTATAGAGACCTCTTTTTTCGTCAATTAAATTATTTATAAAAAAGTATTGATAGACTCAATAGTTAATAAATAATTTCAATTATAATCATAATTTTAAAATTTGAAAAAAAAACTAATCTATTATTATAGTAAAAATAATAAATTTATTTATTCAAAATAAAAGATAATGAATAATTTAAAAAAAATTTGTGTTTAATTTAAATTTAATTACTCAAAGTTTATTAATTAAAATAGTTAGTTGAAAAAAAAAGGGGGTAAAGTTTTTCGAGTACAGCCGATCGAGCAAATTAAATGATAGTGTGAGGGGTTTAATAGGCATGCGGAGGGATGATGTAAGTTTAAGTTGAGTTAGGAGTGTGTTAAAGCGTGAAAATAGATAGATTGAGGTACCCAAATGTGGGAGTAAGCCAAAGTAAAGAGAATCAGCCAGAAAATGGGAGAGGGAAGAGAGTGAAGTAAATTTATCGGCATGTATCCATCCATCCATCCCTTCTATTCCTTCTCTTATGTAAACTCATTTGCTGTTGCTGTCTATGACTTCAGAAAGCTCGTTAGTCAGTGCGATACGTTAACGAAACCTTTTGTAAATCAACAAAACTTAAATTTATATCGATCATTTAACTCACTCGATGTTTATTGATCCCGATCTCTATTCTGTTTAGTTGCTCTACTTGCTGTATTTTATTTTTTTATGACTTGCGAGACTTGCTAGTACGATAAGAGATGGATTGGGGGTTAATATCCGTAAGAATATCAGGAATAAAACGGACGATTACAAGATCTTTCACTCCAATGGATTTCCTGTCGTTTGAATACCCACACGCCTATACTTAAAAAAAAAAATTTTTTAGAAAATTTTTACTCGAGAATTTTTGAAAATTTTTTTGTATCTAAACCTAGTATTGTGGGTACTCATTCTACTCGAAATTACCTCGGCTACGATACCCTAAGACTAATTTTGAAAAAAAAAAAAAAAATTTTTTATTTATAAACAACCCTTTTTTATCTCCTTTTGAATACAAAATTATAAATGCCATAAAAAATAAAAATATCGTTGGTTTTATTTAAATAAAACTCAAATTTATATCGATATTAACCCATCGGATGTTTATTGATTCTGATCTCAAGTCTCTTTAGTTCCTCTACTTTTTCTGTACTTTATTTTTCATGACTTGCTGGGCTTGCTGGTACGGTGAATACAAGGAATAGCATAGGACGGAAAACTACTTGGTACCGATACGATGAACCACCAAATCGCTTAAAACTATACTCAGTACTCAGGTAATCGATAATTCTACAGTCGACTCATGTTCTACCGCAAAATGTTCTCTATACAACATTTAAATACTCGCGGGTTGTCACGGTTTATAAATGGCTGACGGTGATATTGATGCTGATGGTTAAAAATTCATTTCGATTTATATTATTCCGGGTTATTAAAAATTCAAAAGGACCAATGACGTTTGACTGAGCTTTTTTTTTATTTTAACTGATTTGTATTTTGTTATTAATAAAATATAGGTCAGTTTGATGGAGGGAGGAAGAGAGGGAAAAGATTGAGCTGAGTTTAATTGGGTTTTGTTATTTTAAATAATGGATAGTTTTTATTTGTTGGTGGCGAGTTTTCCTCAAAAACTGGTTGGGGAAGTATTGATTTTTTTTTATTACTGGTGTTTGATTGTTTAGGATTTAGTATACAGAGGTAAGATGGACTAATAAAAGATTTTATAAAAAAAATAAAAAATTTATGTAAAACTTTTTTAAGGCAAAATAGGTCATACAAAATTGAATTATTGAAATAAAAAAAAATATTTTTGTTTTTTAAATATAATTTTTAAACCGGGGTAAGATGAGTTATTAAAAGAAATTTTAATATTTTTTTTTTTAATTCTAAGGCAGTGAAAATCATTTTTTTTTTAAATATTTTAACGCGGGGTGAGATGGGTATTAGGGTGTTCGTTAAAAGTTAAATTTTCTCAGACGCCTCATAAAAAGCTTCTTTTTAGTGAAAAAATACGTGGGAAATTTGGTTTTTTCTTTTGAAGTCAAAAAAACACGTGCTTCAGAACGATCAAATTCATTTTTCGATACAATCGCGGTTTTTTTTTAAATATCTCATGAAATATGCAGATTAAAGGAAAAAATCATACGAACAATTTTGTATAAAATTAAATTCTTGACAAAAAAGGTCATATTCATTTTTTTTATAAAATGTGTATTTATAAAGTCTTACGAATATTTAAAATAACTTTTTTTTCTTAAATATAGACAACTTCGTAACCCGTAACATATCAATCAGTAATACTTGTTATAGTTTCTATATACTTAGAAAAATGTTATTTTCAACATTTGTAATCCTTAAAACACTCAATTGACGAGATCTAAAAAAGTTTTTTTGAAATATCTTCATAGATACACATTTCATAGAAAAAATGAACATGTCCTTTTTTGTCAAGAATTTAATTTCCTACAAAATTGTTCCTATAAGTTTTTCCTTTAACTTGCATATTTCATGAGATATGGAAAAAAACCGCGATTGTATCGAAAAATGAACTTTGATCGTCCTGGGACACATGTTCTTTTTACTTAAAAAGACAAAACCAAATTCCCCACGTATTTTTACACTAAAAAGAAGCTTTTTATGGGGCGTCTGGGAAAATTTAATTTTTAACGACCACCCTAATAGATATTGACTAAAAAAAATTACCAAATCTACTATCCAAATTATCTAAAAAAAATAATTCTCCTAGCGACTAAATTAATCCCGTGACCCTAAAAAAATATATTTATAAAGATGTCAAATATTTTTGTTGGACAAAATGAGTAATTGATCGTGATTGAAAAGCACCTGACATTTGTCACCCTCAAACAATCGACTTTGACATATTCTCTCATAATAATCTCATCTTTTAAATTTAATTATAAAAATGATGTATGGACATACAAAATGATTGATTAGACCGCACAACACCATAACTTATTTAACTGGATTTTTAAAAATAATTTAATTATTAAAAGTTAATTTAAAAACAAAAAAAACTTTTTTTACTTCCGACTAAAAACGAAAATTAAAAATTAAAGGACTCATAGAAAAATAAAATTAATAATTAACAATTTGGTTACTTTTCCTTACCGGGGATGAAATTTTTAGCGCGCAGACGCACAGTTTGGCGGGAGAACAGCGACCCTTGACTAGTCAGAATAATATACCAGGACTTAGTTGATGTTCGCGCGTCAATCTGTAACGTAACAATGTTTGTACTTGCGTTAATTATCTGTGTACTTGCTTCTGTAAACGCTTTTACTGATCCAGCTGCAGGTAAAAGAATTTAATTATTTATTTTTTGTTTACTTTTAATTTATTCTTCATATATTTTTAATTACTAATTTACATTTTAATTAGTTCACTATTTTTAAATTATCATAACTCATTACCTATTGATTTTATCAAATAATTTGTCTGAACACTTTTTATAGGAAATTAAATTCTCTACAAAAAAGGTATCTGTTGATTTTTATATAAAATTGATAGTTTACCTGATATTTAAATTTTAAGTACTAATTATATAAATTGCTATATTTTTTTTTGTTTAAATTAAAATACTGCCTAAATTATTGAAGATACGAAAAAAATTAACTGAACTAATTTTATAGGAAATTAAATTCTCTACAACAAAAGTCATAGTGATTTTTTATCTAAACCCAGTAGTTTACCCGTAATTTAAAAATAATAAATAAAAAATTACCAATATTTAGATGTTTTTATAAAACTAAGAAAGAAGTGACTCAATTAGTAAAAATTAATGAGAAACTGTGAATATGATAAAGATCAGATCTAGTTAACTAGCTTGGTCTATTACTCACTTGTCGCGCAAAATAAGTCGGCATATAAATAAGTAAAACAAAATAAAATATATATAAATTGTGGTAGTAAGTGAGTTTAAAAAGGGCACGTACGAAAACGGGTTTAGATAAAATACAAAGCTATCGAACAAAAGCTTAATCTATTGTTTCCAATGTCAGGTTAATTAATTATTTATAAAAAAAAAACCAGCCAGGTACGATGAACCTTAGCGTGATAACTTAAACAAAACCACCCACTGCGAAGCATCCGCTTTATTTCCATTTTAAAAATACGGTTTTTTTATTTTTTTTTTAAATAAAAATAACAAGAGGTTACTATTGTATTTTATTTTATTTTTTTTTTTTGCGGACTAACGAATGCTAGGAAGTTAAAAAAAAATATATTCATAGACATATTACTTGCGGAAACTTAACCCCTGACTCTCTAGGGAGTGAGTGAGTGAGGGAGGATGTGAGGAAGTGAGTGAGTGAGTTCTAGAGCGCGAGTTTCTGCCAGCGATAAATTCACTTTGCGGAGTAGTTCAAGACCCGTGTATGCCGACGAGTGCAGTCACCAATCTCAAAGATAATAGTCCCTGTTCACGCCAAGTACTCTTTCGATCCGATTTAACAGCCTTCATTTCCCTCTTAATTTCCAATCTTTTATCTATTATTCTTTTTTTCCCTTTTTTTATTTTAACGCTAAACACTAGAATGGATATACTAGCTGGTGAAGTAATTACTAGAAATCTGATGGTACTTCAAGTGCAGAAAAAAATAAAAAATTAATTTTTTTGTCGGTTTTGATTTTTTTGTTTGTTTGTTTGTTTGTTATGATTTGTGTCAGCAACGGAAATTATTGGAATGACGTTAGCAATTATTGTGTCGGAATTTGTGACAATCGTTTAATTTTAATATGATATTATTTCATTATTATTATTATTATTATTATTACGAGCAACCTGCAGTCACTCTATGACTGCCCGAGTATTACTACAAATATATTTATTGAATATGATTTGAATTTAACTGTTTATTGAAATCTATACTCTAGAATCTTTTGTTTATTTCTGTTATCATTAAAATTTAATAAGACCAATTTCATTATTGACTCGCAAATTGATTGATTTTAATGATTGTATCATCATGGGATTCTTAAAAAAAAAATCTACACATGATCAAATTTTTTGGTGTTAGTCATCTAATATATTTTTTTATCATTGATGTCAAATTAAATCTGTTAAGTTTTCATAACCATAGAAGAAATGGCATAGACTAAATTTTTTTCATTTTCTTTCAATCATATATATATATATATATATATATATATATATATATATATATATATATATATATATATATATATATATATATATATATATATATATAACAGTTTTATATATTTATTCCAACTTAGTGACAATAGAATTAAAATATTATTCGAGAAAATAATTATGATCATCAATTTTTTACACGGGATATAATGTAATTTGAATGATATAAATACACAGTAAAAAATATTGTGTTAAAATCAACACAATCTGTGTGTTAGAAACGGTCCACACAATATTTGTGTTAATTTTCAACACAAAATTTATGTTAAAATTTCAACACTTTTTTTGTGTTGATTTTAAAGTAACACTTAATAAATGTTGATAATATCGATTCTTATACTAAGTAACACTTTTAAAGTGTAGAAGAGTAAATCGATTAAAAATTTTAAAGTAACACAAAGAATTGTGTTGATTTGACACAAAATAATCAACACAAAAATTTTAACACGGACCGTTTTTAACACAGATACACAATATTTTTTACTGTGTAAGTTGATTTATCTTGAAACTTAACAATAAAAAAGAATTTAAAATATGAAAAGGCACAAATTCAAATCAAGACGTTTCTAATGATACCAAATTTAATAACATTAACTTACTTTATTATATAGATATGACGGGAACAAAATTTTCCTTAATATACTCTTTACAATATAGATTATTATTATTTTGATTGTATTTGATGTTTTATTTATACACGGAAAAAAATATATTAGGTGGTGCAACATGAACCAGTCTAGGTGGGTCACCATGAAAAATCATGTTGCGGTAAGATGACATTCATGTTGCATCAACATGATTTTTAATGGTGACCCACCTAGACTGGTTCATGTTGCACCACCTAATATATTTTTTTCCGTGTAGGGTTTTTAAATTTAAATAACTTGAAAACTATTCAGTCTATGAAAAAATATATGCAAACTTTTCTATTAGGAAATTAAATTTTCTACAAAAAAGTTTATGTTAAATTTTTGATAAACGTGATAATGTAATTAGAAGTATAATTTAAATCTCTAGACCTAGAATATATATCATTAAGAAAATAAGAAAAATTCAGTTCCCGCCATACCTTCGTAATAGAATTAGTTGATCAGTTATGATGTTATTAAATTTGGTATCGTTGTAAAGGTCTTGAGTTAAATTTGTGAATTTTCATAGTTTCCGATATCTTTATACAATTGTTAGCTCAATATCTTAACGTTTTATAAATAGTTATATATACACAGAGAGAAATTTATGGTAACCGTTCCTAGTACATTTATGAAATATCATCCCATACCGTTATGGTAATGATTACTTAGAATTATGGGATATAGGCCCATACTTTCTGGTATTAGTTCCCATAAGTACGGGAACAATAACTATCAGTATGGTAACAGTTCCCATTCCATGCAGGAGCTGCAAGAGTTGAACAACGGGGCCCTCCTTGGCCCAGCACTGGGGAACCTAGCTTTGGCTCATCTCTATTGGCCCATGCTTGGCTCAAGATTGGGTACTCAGTCCTGGCCATCCAATGGCAAGCCAGACTTGGGCCAAGACTGGGTGACCTATCCTTGGCCATTAAAATGATTACCCAGACTTGGGCCAAGACCGGGTAACCGAACCTTGGCCATTCAATGGCAACCCATGCTTGGGCCAGGACTGGGTGTCCCTGCCTTGGCCGTTACAATAATTACCCAGACTTGGGCCAAGGTAGGATTACCCAAGTTTGACAACAGCGTTATGGTAAACCCTATCAACTTAAAAATTTTTTTTATATCTCTAATTCTAGTTGATATTTTTTATAAATAAAATATATTAGACGACTAATAAGAATAATTAAACTGTGTAAATATTTTTTTTTTAAGAATTTTATGATTATAAAATTATCTAAATCAATAAACTTGGGAATGAATTATGAAATATTTCGTATTAAACTTTGATAATAATTAAAATAAAAAAAGTAACTGAGAGTTTATTGGTAAGAATTTAATAACCAATTAAATATAAATTATATTTAATAAATTTTGTAGTGATACTCGGGCAGTCACGTAGTGACTGCGGTTGCTTGTTTTTATCAAAACTTGATGGATTGAAAATTCCCAAATATTTAAATTGAAATTTTGGATAAAGGAGTGGGCTTACATAAAAATATATAGAGACCTTTTTTGTAGCAAATTTATTTTTCTACAAAAAATATCTTTAAAATTTTTTGAATGACTTGATAGATTAATTATAATTTAAATTTAAAGGATGAATTTATTTCATAATCATGTGAAATTAATAAAAAAAAATAATAATTTTGAATAAAAATATAATGAGTGATGGTGATGTAAATTTGATCCAATTACTGAGCTTTAATTCTCATTAACGTCAGCACTGCGACATTGGAACGCTTTGGACAGATATCACGTTTGTCGTCTTTAACGTCAAAGATAAATTTTAAAACGAATAACATCATTTGTCTAACTGCTATAAATTATAAAACAACAATGCTTACATTAAATTGTTTTGGTAAATAATTTAAAATAATATAATTCACTTTTATTATTTTATTTTATTTTATTTTACTTTATTTTTTACTCCCATTCATTTCCTTTGTCTTGAAAAGGGAGCAAGAGCTTTGTGATTATTGACATAAAAGGGAAGTTACATTTTTAATGAGAAATATGAACTCATTGATGTCTATGAATCACAAGTACAGAATATATATAAAGTTAGAAACATATATTTTATTATTTCAATATTCGTAATCACGATTCATTGGATTCATTCTGTAAATGTACATCAAATAAATAACAAACTTCCATAGAATTAATTATAAATTTTTAATCAAATACTATCATCAATAACTCATTATTTTTTATTTACTCAAGTAAATCGAACCGTATAAAAAGTAATCAAAAATATTTACAAATAATTAGTGCCATTTTTTTTTCAAATTACAAAAAAAAACAATTACTAAAAAATTTTTTTTTTCACCGTACTCTCTAAACTAACTAATTTCCTATCGTTTGAATACTCAGGTGAGTATCTTTAAAAAAAGAAAAATTTTTTCTCAAGATTTATTTGTTAAAAAATTTTTTTTCGAAACCCATCATCGTTGGTACTCTTTTTACGCGTAATCACCTCAGAAACAAGATACCAGCATTGATTTTTACTAAATAATTTTCTGGCACGATAAATTAAAAAATTACTACACGCAAAAAAATAAATAATAAATTTTATCCGGATATTCATTCATTTTTATTGTTTGAACAATAAACCCGCATCAAAGAAGGTAATTCTTAAATAATATTATATTGAAAGCGAAAAAGTATAAGAGTGATTCTCTAAAATATATTGATATAAAAAAAAAAATTGTCACTCTTGGTCTTTAAATTTTATTGTTTGAAATGATAAATACGTCATCTTGCCATGTAGGTATAGTCGGATTAATAATACTTTAGGTTAATTCTTTTACATACATTGGAAGCCCACAAACACAAGTAAAATTTGATTGTTTCAAACTATAAAAACTGATGCGCTTAAGATATACTTTCTACAATTTGAAGAAAGTAATAATTATATAACGTTGTGTGTAAAATCATTTGCTCGACATTGAAAATTTTATTTATCACACTAAATGTTTTTTTACTTTTTTACTATAAACTTTAATGTTCCAAACGGCGAATGTTGAAGCACAAACGTTATATCATTATAATTTAATTTTTTTATCTACCAAACAGTAATTTCTATTATTTGTAACATGATTTATTTACATATAAACTGTAAATTTCAATATTCAAATTAAAATTATTATAATTTATTCTATAAAACTACTAAATTACTGTTTGAAATGATATTAAATTGTGACCACGTTATAAAATTTTAGTTATCAATTATTAATTTTGATAATTCATTTTTTTGCGTGTACCTATAAAAAAAACAATTAATTTGTCAATTAGCTTGATTAGATTGTTAAATATTATACATACTTCTCGTTACTTGACAAAACAAAACAATACAATTAAATACAATGTTAAGTATATAATATATCTATATACATATATACATAGGTTTCAATTAATTACTATCTTTCCCATTGTTTGTGAGTGATTTAACGTCTGACTGGGTCTAATTCGCAAACATGAGCCACTGGTCCTTGGACAACACTCAGTGGTATGTTTATACAGCAAATCGGTTCAAACCCGGTTTCCAACTCAACACAATAATATTAACCAACCGAATATTTAAGGATAATTTCACACGTTTATCTCTCACGCATTTCTTGTTTTACAAAAAAAAAAAAGTATACAAGTGCTCTAATTATTAAAAATAATTATTCATCTTAATAAATGTTTATTTTATTTTAATTTAATAATTTATAAAAATTAATTATGCAAATAAAATTATCAATTGCGCTCATTTTTTACGTCCGTAAAAATATAAAAAAGCAAAGAAGACGACAATTGTGATGTTTAATCTCGACGCCTGGTTATGAAGAGACGAGAAATTAAAATGTGAATAAAAATAATAGAGGAGGGAAAAAAAAAAATTAAAATTAAAATAAAATGGATGTTGGGAAAGAGAAAACATTGTCGTCGTGTATAGGAATAGGATGAGGAAGAGGCTGTGGAATAATTTTATATTTTCACGTCACGCGTACTCTGGCAGCTATCGATCTTTAGTCTAGTGTACTAGAGTGATTGACGTGTTGGAAAAACATGCTTTTATTCATTCATCGCCCGGCGAATTACTTTTTTTATGAGAGTACTTCCTTTTTTTTTTTGGTGAGCATGAAACTTGGTGTGATATTGATTATCAGAGTGCGTTAATTGCTTGAAAGCTTTTCAATAGCTTTTTTTTCTTATTTTAAATGCTGGATCCTTTACTCCAACCGATTTCCTGTCGTTTGAGTACCAACATGTCCATATTTAAAAAAAAATTTTTTCAAAAGTTTTAACCTGACAATTTTTGAAAAACTTTTTTGTATCCAAACCTAATATTGTGGGTACTCATTCTACGCGAAATTACATCAGTGATAAGATTCTAACACAAATTTTGGAAAAAAAAAATTTTTTTTAATTAATAACCAGTTCATTTTATTTCGTTTCTAATAAATGTATAAATGTCATAAAAAATAAAAATAGCCAGGGTCTTATTTCCTTCAGGATTTCGTAATTACTTGAATTTTGAGTACAGAAAAAAAAGAAAGAGATAATAATAACTTTTAAAAAGTTAAACATTCCGTAAATTGTACAACTTCAGAGTTCATGCTTAGCAGTAGAAAGAAGCGGTACAAAAAAATATATGTAGAAAAAGACTATATTGCAAATTCCACGCATACAAAGGGAAAGACAAAAGCTCCGTATAAACAACGCAGGAAAAAAAAAGTTAAAAAATGTGTTGCGCGATAGTAAGCGATTGTGCTACAGCAAAGGTTGTTTACATCTCATTCATTCTACCCCGGCTTAACTGAGGTTAGTTGGTCCAGCAAACGCGGAAGAGGAAGGAGAGGGAAACGAAAACTCACTACATACGCAAAGCGGTACGGGTTGTTTGAAAGATAGATGCTTCAAGCGGTTCTTAACCTAAACATCAGCCTACTGTCTTGGGTACTGTGAATTTTATGTCCACTTTACTTCTATATATATATATATATACATATATTTATTTATTTATTTATATAAGAATCCCCTACTACTCGTAAAAAGAACAATTTTAATGGTATCTTTGTACGATCAGCGGATATGTTTTCTTTACTTTTCTATTACTGCTGGTTTATTTTCTTTAAAATACCCGGTTGTTATTTATCGGTTTCTTTTAATGACCGTTACAAAAACATACCTCAGTAAATGCTAACACTAACTCTTTTAAAACCAACTATTTTTTATTTTTAAATAATTAAATTTTACTCTTATATTTTTTTAATCTTATTTTTTTTAATTTTATCTTATTTAAAAAAAATTTTTTTTTTAATAGTTTTAAAATTCTGTACTTAAACGATTCATTTTTCCCCATTGAAAAAGTTAACTTTTTATTAAATTATAAAATTATCTACTAAATTAAAAAAAAATTCCAATTTAAAAAGTTAATATATATCCAACCCATTTTACCCCATTTAAAAAATTTTTTATATAAAAATATTCGTGAAGATTAAGAATAGTAGAGAGTGCGTGTACAGAGCCTCTATATAGCGTAACATCTTAGCCTTACTTATGTATGTAGTTATGATTCACAAAAATATCAGATAATTCTAAAATACATTTAAATTTAAATAAATTTAAAATCAATATTAATAACTGGAATTATTTTATAATATAAAAATTATAAAATTGCTTCAATTTAAACAGAGTTCATGTGTAGTCTAGGTATTTTGCCATAAAAGGTTTTTTTTTAGCTCAAACGATCCTTCACTTGTACGTTATGAAAACTTCAACGCGTTTTTTTAAATTTTAGTTTCTCTACATAGAAAATACAGTTAACTAGAAACAAGAAAATTATTCTTGGTACAAGAAATTTTTTTTTTTAACAATTCGGAAAATCAAAATTTTCTTGTACCAAGTAAATAATTATCTACGGCATTGAGACTGCATTTTGTTGGACTGTGGTCGAAGGCTAGGACGGGACATGCGTCCATCCTACGGAACAGAGATCTCGAAGAGGTTCTGGCCCAAGGAGGGGACTATGGCTCTCGTAGCTACCATTTCAGATACAACTACAAAGTCCTCTTTCCAAACAGGTAGGAATGGAAAGTAGAGAGCGATGAAATCCTATCCTCCCAAGGGCTAGTCTGGTTTACAGACGGGTCCAAAAGGGTAGAGGGAGCAGGAGCGGGAATTTATAGCGGCGGACCCAAAACTGAGATATCTCTCAGGCTGGGACACACTGCCTCTATTTTTCAGGCAGAGGCATATGCGATATGGGCCTGTGTAAAGCATATTTTAGAGCTAGATCACAGGAACAAACACATATACATATGCAGTGGCAGCCGTGCAGCTCTCAAAGCACTCACATCTGTCGTGGTGACTTCAAAGCTTGTACAGGACTGTATTACACTCGCTAACAAACTAGCGAGCGCCAACTATGTCAATCTCATTTGGGTATCGGGTCATAGCGGTATAAAAGGGAATGACATAGCAAATGAATTAGCAAGGGCAGGGGCCTGCAAAACGGGCCCCGAGCCAGTCTGTTCAATTCCGGTGCTTTTGTGCTTTATTAGAAACCACTTGGCTCAATAGACCTGTGACAGGTTCTTGGACTTGTGGCTTGAGGCCGGAGGCATGCGACATACAAGGGCACTAGTTGAAGGACCATCGAAGTCGCTAGGTACCAGCCTAGTAGAGCTCGATAGATCCAAACTGAGGATTATTGTCGGGTTCGTTACAGGGCACTGGTTTACCGGGAGGCATCTGAAGTTCATGGGCATCAACGATGACTCGGTATGCCCCAGATGCAATTCAGAGGACGAAACTCCTCTTCACTTGCTGAGCCAATGCAGGACCTTAGAGGATGTAAGGAAAGACATCTTGGGGATCTGTGATGGTACTCGGCCTAACCTATTGGAGGTTGGCATGGGCAGATTTCTGCGATTCTCGAAATCCATAAATCTGCCAATTCAACCTTAATTTAACGAGAATTGACCTAGTATGGCCGAGTACAATGGTTCAAAAGAACTGAGTGCTCGGCTCTACACCAAACAAAGGCGTCAATTCTCACTTCACTTCAAATAATTATCTTGAATCAAAATTTTATTTCCTCTAGTCAACATATTTTTATGCTTAAACCAACAAATTTTTACTTGTTTCAAGAGTTTTTATTTCTTAATATAACCAATATTTTTTTAAAGAAAGATATGTTAGTTTTTTTTAGCAATATTGCATTTTTTTGTTTGAAGAAAATAAAATTTCTCGGGATAAGTACTATTCTTTCAACACAAGACTGTTTGTATGCTCCAACCAAGAACAAAAGTTACTTGAACCAAGAGAAAACTTTCTTGGGAGAAAAGATAGATATGGAGGGGAAAGTCACCGGTGCTAGGCAGCAGCAGCGGGAATAGTTCGGTGCTCGCCACTAGATCACGCCCAGCCTCATGTGGTGGCCGTTAACGAACATATTTTAGAACTATTATATTCCAAACTTGGAAACAATTCTGGCCCGAGTACTCCTCCGTTATTCAACAAAGCGATAGGTACCTTTTTAAGTGGTGTAATATAGTATATCCTATATAACATAATGACAAAAAATTTTATTATCAATGTTTCCACGAATAATTTCTCTTAGAGGAGGTGGGAAGATTGAGCGCCCCAATAAAATGAAGAAAAAAAAGCAAATAACGCGTTGGAAAATTAGAGATATTTTTTACTACATGCATTCTTAATTTAATAATCATTAAATAAACTTTTTTATTTAATTATTATAAACAACGTATAATTAACTCATAAAAATCTCTTTTACTAGTAACCCACAGAGCCCCTAACAGTTTACCCAGTGATCGACGTTAGAAGCCTCTCTGACTATTTTATATTAACTGAATTGATACACAATATCGATTTACTGCGAATTAAACTAGCTGCACTTACCGTACACATCCGCGTTGAGGGTATCCATAATATTTTTGGAACAGGAGAACCAACCGCAGTTCTTTCTGCAGGTCCAAGTACGGAAGGCACAGATGAAGAATTTCTGGAAATTAAAAATAATAATTTTATAGCGTACTCTCTTAAATATGAAATAGTGAAATTAGTGACTATTCACTATTTGCTAGTGAAAAGTATATCAGTAATTCAAATAGTGGTATACTTTGCTCTAGCAATAAGTGACTATTCACTGCCAAATAGTGATTTTCACTAATTCGTTTTTAGAGAGTACTTAAAATAAATGCTAATCAATTTTATAACATGTTTATAAATGTAAAATAAAGCACTTCAATGAGCGTCTGATAACTTATCACTAATCACTTCAATTACTGTCTAACTATTTTAAAACTAATCACTATAAAGAGCGTCTGATAGCTTAAAATTAATCACTTTAATGAACGTCTGACTATTTTAAAACTAATCATTACACAGAGCGTCTAATAGTAATCAAATCACTATTCACGTCGTATCCTCTCGTCTTGTGATATTAACAATATCTTCAAGAAATAGTCCCGCTCGTCTCTTAATCCATGTAGTTTTTGTTTGCCTATAATCTTAAATATTTCTCTATTATCATTGCGGAACCTGAATTTCCGTTTCGTTTGTTTCGGCTTTAATGAAAGGCAAACTATTGATAAGAGTTACGTTGCTCCCATAGTTGTAATGGAGTTGGTACATCACTGTTATTTAATTCAATATTTTCTTTTTCTAATGTACTGACCCATCTAGGAGGATCAAATAGGTTAGAATCGGAAGGATGATTACTATCATAATCCAGTAATAAAGGTGCATCGTCATAGTCTAGAAGTTTAATAGACGTATTTTACTTTGCTAATCGTCTTTTTTCTTCCTCTTACGCTCTAACTCTTTCATCGCTGCATTTCTTTCTTTTGACATCAAAAAGAAATACATTATTATCATACCATAATATAAATCCTTACTACTGTTTTGGACATGCGAGTCGTTTCAAACATTCAAACGTTAATTGGAAAAGACGAGTTTTAAAAAATACAAATTTTTAAAAAATACTAAAAAAAGTGAAGAAATGAAGGCAATAATTTGTTCTTAATGTTATTATATAGATATTAGAGTGAGCCAAAAAAACCAACCTATCGAATTTACGTCTTAAAAAGGACCTATATATCGAGAAAAAATTCTTCCATTGGGCAAAATTTTTAGCTCAATTTTAAAAGGTATCGGTAGCCATTTGAAATTTCTCATTTAAATAACATGCAAAAAAATTTTTTTGATTAAAAATATTATAACTTTTGAACCATGTGAGACAAAAATTCGGCTCTAGAATATTCTTGTAGGGCATTAAATTTCTTAAAAGAAAGTCCTAGGAGTCGAATTTGTAAACTTGATATTTCGTATACTAACAGACTATCAAAGTCTAGAGTAAACAGAATCATACAAATTTAAGGCTTTATTTGGATTTCCCAAATATTTTTCTTTTATTGTGATCGATAACAAAATATTATTTGTTACAACGTGGATATTGTTGGTGATTTCATTGCACTACATGTAGAACAAATTTTCTCGTATTGATATTTTTATGATAATAAAGCCTTAAATTTGTATGATTCTGTTTACTCTAGACTTTGATGGCCTGTTAGTATATGAAATATCAAGTTCACAAATTCGACTCCCAGGACTTTTTTTAAAGAAATTTAATACCATACAAGAATATTTTTGAGCCGAATTTTTATCTCACACGGTTCAAAAGTTATAATATTTTTAATCAAAAAAAATTTTTTTGCATGTTATTTAAATGGAAAATTTCAAATGGCCACCGACACCTTTTAAAATTGAGCTAAAAATTTTGCCCAGTGGGAGAATTTTTTTCTCGATATATAGGTCCTTTTCAAGACATAAATTCGATAGGTTGGTTTTTTTGGCTCACCCTAATAGATATATAACAGAATTTTATATGTAATGTAAAATAGAAGTAATTAAATTTTTTCGACCTCTTGCAATTTTACTTAATTGTTTAAACTCAGACATTATACTATTGTTCTATTATTCAAGCAATTTTTAAACTTTTTTCAGTATGAACAAGAAAGTTTGTTGTTTCTTTTAACCTGTCGCTATATTGCAATAGGAGTGCGTTGGTACTGGTGAAGATATTGAATTACTAATTAGACTGAAGACTCATTTAAATAAACTATTTAATTAAAAATAAATTCAAGGATCGTATTAAATTTAAAAAAGAACAATTTAACATTTAATAAATAATTTTCGTTTGTGTCGAAGAGGGAAACAATGATGATGAACAGGAATAAATAAAAATAATGAAATTTTGAATCGGGTATTAAATAAACATTCAAACTGTTATGACTCGGTTCAAGTTTATATATTATATATTATTTTAGCCCGAGGTGATTTTAACCGTCGGTGAATATACACACGCGACGCGGATAATAATCGGGTCTTTGAAAATATCCTCGGAAGTTTGAGAATGCAATTGAGCCAGGTGTCGCACGCTATAAGAAAAAGGATAACGATAGACTAGACAACAAGTGGAAGTAGAACAAGTATAAGAAGTTGAAGAAGTATAAGAAGTAAAAGACATAGCAGGAGAGTAGAAAGTAGTTTGCAACGTCAATAGCACCGCGTGAAAACTGCACCGGTAGAGATAACGCTCTCACCCATCCTCTCTTATACTACTCAGTTAAATTATTTTCTACGGAAAAGACAATCTACTCTCGCCGGAGGGATTCTAAAGAAAATCAAAGGACGTTAAAGACACCACCCCGGATAAGATATAAGGATTTTGCAGACTAATCCATTATTCTCGAATTCTTTCTCATAACCATTGACTTATACTACTGCTATTATTACTACAAAAGCTGAGCAAAAGTATAGTTCAACTCGTTTTCCATTAAATGTTAAATTCAAAAAATAAAAATTTTTTTTCTTTTTTTAATGGGTGACTATTTTTTAAATTATCCAATTTCCTACGGTTTGAGTACCCACATGCCTATAATTCGATTACAAAAATTTTTTCGAAAAAAATTTTTGATTTCAAAACTTAGGGTTGTTGGTATTCATGTTTCTAGAAATTACACAAAAAGTATGATCCAAATACTAGTTTTAATAAAAAATAAAGTTACTCCTCAGTTATTTAAAATAATTGAGTTTTAAAGTAAAAGGAACCGGTCAGACTAAGATATGCGGATTTTAAAAAACTAATTTATTATTCTCTTATACTTTCTCATAACCATCGACTTATACTACTACTATTATTAATACAAAAGCCGAGTCAGTAAAAATATAATTCAACAGGCAGTTTTCAATTCAATGCCTTATGCCTTTCATTTCTATTTTAATAATGCCTTAAGCTTTTTATTATTTTATTGACAGATAAAAGAATAAGGATTCAAGGAAGTTATAACAATAGATATAAAAATAATATTCGTGCTTATTTGGGAGATTGTTTGACTTTGAATTAGCGATCGCGAGCGCTAATGCTTCGACGATTACTCGGGTCTAATATAAGCGAATGAAAATCGATTTTCAGTCTAATAGTATGGGTATAGTACGTAGTATACTGAGCATATTATACCGGATACGAGTAATTTCTGACACGCAAGGTTGTTCCAATGAAAATTTTATGTCATCACGTTTCGCTGTTTAGGAAATTGTTTTTACGATCCTTTTTTTTTTTAGTGGTCTTAAAAATTATTTTATTTATTTTATTTTATTGTTTATATTTCATAGAGGGTGCGTACACAGAGCTTTTACTGCGTAACAACTTAACCTCCGTCAATTCGTCTGATCTTAGAAAAAACCTCACCCATGGTAGCGCAGGTCATAGATAGCCAGTAGCTTCTCCAGCAGGTGATAAAAGACCGGTGTACTCTACTATAAAGCTGAGGTCTTTGCTTACCAATTACTACCTATGTGTTGAGGTCGCTCATCAGAACTGCAGATACAGTTATTCAATAACCCGGGTCAAAAATTAAACTTGATTCAGGCTCGCTTCACCTTATTTTCTTTTGAAGTTATCGATTTGCCGACGATTTTTCGATGAAATCTCGACTTTTTCGACTTAAATTAAATTTATTAAATTTTTTTCAACCATATGAACTTTTTCATCTTACACGAAAAGAAAATTATGGGAAGTTTTGCTATGCATTATGGGAATGGTTCCCATAATGGTATGGAAATAGTACCTATACTACGATAGGGATGGTTCCCATATATTATGGGAACCATTCCCATAATAGTATGAGAATAGTTCCCATACCATTATGGGAATGGTTCCCATAATGATATGGGAATGGTTCCCATACCATTATGGGAATGATTCCCATAATATTATGGGAATGATTCCCATAATATTATGGGAATGGTTCCCATATTGGTATAGGAACTATTCCTATAATATTATGGGAACTATTCCCATAATGTTATGGGAACCATCCCTATAATATCATTAATTTTTTTTTTTGCACAATAGTGTAGAAATTTCCCGAAATTTGAATTTTCTTGAATGTTTTGTGCTGACAAAAAATTCTTGCTAAAAATTTTAATATTTTTTTGCCAAATACGATTTTTTTTTCAATGTATAATATTATGGGAATAGTTCCCATACTATTATAGGAACCATTCCCATAATATTATGGGAATGATTCCTATAATTTATAGGAATGGTTCCTATAAATTATAGGAACCATTCCCATAAATTATAGGAATGATTCCCATAATATTATAGAAAGTATTCCTATAAATTATAGGAACCATTCCTATAATTATAGGAATGATTCCCATAATATTATAGAAAGTATTCCTATAAATTATAGGAACTATTCCTATAATTATGGGAAACATTCCTATAATTATAGGAATCGCTCCCATAATTTATGGTCGTAATTCCTATGATGGTATAGGAAAAAATTTCACAAAATTATGGGAACCGCTGCCATAATTTTCTTTCCGTGTAGTTTCAACTAATTTGTATTTTTTGATCTTAGTTTGAACTTATTCATTTTTACTTCGAGCACGATGGTCATTCACCTTAATTTTGACTTGCTGAACCAAGTCGAAAAAAAGTCATTTATTTGCCTTACTTTCGCCTTAATATATAAAAATTATTTCACCGTAGTTTTGACTTTTTCGCCTTATAATTTAAGTCTACATTAAGTCAATATTGACTTGATTTAGACTTTTTCGCCTTAAAATTTAAGTCGAACGAGTATAAATCAAGTCGATTTCGATTTGATTTCAACTATTTCGTCTTAAATCGTGACTAAGTAAGCCAGTTAAGTCTAAACCAAGGCGAAAACTCAATGTACTTCATATCTCCGTAAAAAAATGTCGAGTTTGTCTTGTGAAAAACGGCTCCAAATTTCGACTTGGTAAACCAAGTCTAAATTAAGTTTTATTTTTGATCCGGGAATCAATCAATCCAATAAAATTAAACGACTGAAATCCGAATGGATTTAGTTATTTAGTATTCAAAAGACTACTTCAATAACTGAATCCAACTGGTCCAAATTTCATAACGAACAGACCACCGTGTATATTTTGATAAATTACATAGTAACTTTTTTCAACGTTAGCTACGTTTATATAAATAAAAATACACCGTAAAAAATTTCGGTGTAAAAATGGACCCGGAGAACTTTACACGGCCGTGTAGTGTCAAATAACGGCGTAAAATTCTCTCAGTGTAAATTTTTCATCCATGTAATTTTAACACGATGTAATCTACTTTTTTTTACACCATTCCGTGTTACTCGTTGTAATTTTGATTAATGAGCAATAAACGACCATTGAATATTTTTAACTACTCAATCAATAGCTACATTAATTTTATTTAGATATTAAATAGTATTTTTAACATTTCAATATTTTTATGATCAATTTTCTTAACGCAAAATTATCGTGAATTATACATTTACACGTTTAGCGGTATAAAAATTTTTAATTTACACCGTTTAATCCGAAAATTTTTTTACAGTGTATAAGGTAATAAAATGGACAGTATTACTGGAAATTTCTTTAAAACATGATTTCTTAAATACTAAGAAATCTTTTTAAAAGCTAATAAATCCTTCTATTAGTGTGTGATATTATTTAGGTCGTAGACCGCGTATAGTATTTATATATCATCAAAACATAATTTATTGTAGATTGAAAGATGTTTTATGACGAGAAGAAGCAATTTTCTGAGCTAATTACGTCAGGCAGTTGATAGTTTAATTTTTTTTTTATTACTTCCCTGATAGCCTTCTGTAATAACATCTTGACAAAGGGTTCGAAAAAAAAATATATGAAATTAATTTTACTTAAGGGTAGACGTTGATTGCAGAGCTAGACCGGTCAGCTTGCTCTTAGCCAAATAAAAGTGATGGAATATTAAATATTAAATATAAAAAACGTGATGTGAACAGTCAGCAGGATCAGCAATATCATATATTCTTATGTATATATATATAGTACAGATGCGCGATCAAAACTCCACTTGAATTGAATCTAGGGTCGAATTTTATCTGAATGCACTTGTGCAGTTGGTTTGCCGCAGACAAATGACCCAGCTGTTTTAGATAAAATATGTTTTATTGGGACAAGATGAATCGAATTGAAATTATTATGAAAATTGTTTTTTATTTTCATGTTAAAAAATTAGTGAGCAATAATTTTATTGAAAATTAATTTTTTCAATATGAGGTATAATGGGGCACAAATATTTTTGTTATTTAAAAAACTTTTTCGCGAAATTTAAAGAAATTAAATTCTCAAGTAATAATTTTATGAAATTACTATTTTTAAATAAAATTCGGGCGTAATTCGTTGATGGTAATTTAAAAAAGATTAAAACGTTAACAAAAAAATAAAAATAATTTGAGGCACTAAGAACTAAAATAAATAAACAATTTTTTCTATTTAAACTTTGAATTCGTTTACATAACTAACGTCCAAACTCATTTAATTCATTCCCACAAAACATCTTCAATTACTTTCTTGCAAAATAGCTCAGCTCGCGTGACGCCAAACAAACTTTATAACAAGAATCTTATCTAAAAAATATTTACATCCCTAAAAAAAAAAAAATTAAATCGTTTATTTTTTAATTTCCTTGTCATTAAAAAATACTCGTAGAAAATATATATCGGCACTTATTCACGTCGATGACGGCGTTTAATCTCCCTACAAAGATATAATCACCTCGTTTATTTTTATTTCACCCATCTATCCCTAGACATATATATATATTAAAAAATATAAAAAGCAATTCCTCAATTCTTTATAAAGTTTAAATACATGTGCATACACGATCGAGAAAAAAAATTAACTGCTCTCAACTCTGATGTATTACTTATTGATTTCGATTTCCGATATAAATGTTACACTCAATGTTACTTTGCCTCGACAGCGCGATCTTCTTGTATGGGTTCTGTTCTATTCTGTTCTGGTTATACAGCGAGTTTATAAAGAGTGAGTTGTTATAAATCGATAGTTGGCTCACTTGCCAATCTCAGTAAATATTTAAAATGTCGTTGGAATAAACCTTAGGGCTAAGCTAATTTATAAACCATTTAAATTTAATTTAATTAATTTATTGCATTTTACTCTCTGGAGCTAAGAAAAAAAAATCTAATTACCCATAGAATTATTTGGGTTGAGGAGGGTGACATGGAACCGGTTGGTTTGAATTTAAAATCGTTGGGTTGAGGTCACGTTACATCTGATAAATCAAAATGGAGTGCTATGGAATGGAAGGACTAGACCCAGGGTGTGGGCTCAACTCGGTTGATTCGGATGTAGGCAAATATGATGCATGAGTTGGGAATAGGGAGTGTGTGTGTGTGTATTATTTGGTCGAGTTACACTTCGGATTAAACATTTGTTGGGACATTTCGTGCGAGTAGAGGTTAAACCACCCGCGATCATCGTGTCGCTATAACCCACAGTAAAACTAAACAAGAGACTACTGTCGTACCTCGCGCTACCAACTCGGAGTAGAGGGAAAATACCACATTTTACTGCTACAGAAACTATAAAAACGACAGTATAACATGTAATGGCCCTTTTATGGGAGCAATTTTTATTTTTAATCATTTAAATTTTAGAGCTTGAGAAAGTAGAGCAAGTGCCAGAACTGGTCTGACTTGATAATATTTTTCATTTGAAAATACTTTTGGGAGCAAACTATTCGTTTTATGGTTAAATGTTATGAGGTATATTTTATAGAAAATTTCATTTTTTGTAAAAAAGGCCAAGATCAATTTTCCTTTATTATCATTCCTCTTTTCAAAATTTTAATTTAAAGACAGCTGTAATCAAAGTTTTACAAAAATACTAAAAATATAAATTGTTATGCCTTAAGAGTTTTTGGGATTTTCTTGAATAATAACGACACTCGAATTCTTAATTTGAGTAGAGTTTTTTTTATTTATTGACAAATAACACTGAAAACTTCACTTTTAAATGTATTGTTTAAATGAAATGTTTAAGAAGCGACTGCCGGTAGTTAGTCAGAAAGAAGGGCTGAAAGAATTAAGAATAATTACAGAATTTATAATTAAGAATAACTTTGGTTTAAGTAGAATAAAAGTATAATTCCTTAGTTTCTATAATTAGCACTATTGTTATTATAGTTGTAAGACATTTAAATCAATTTACTTGTAATATATTTGTAATACATTTAGGTTCCCTAACGTTTCATCCGCAGACGTTAAATCCGCGACGTTGTAAATCGGTAATGTGCTCTCTTTTTCAAAAGTTTTGTGTGTGTAGTTACAATAGTACGTTAACACACTCACGCTTACAATGGTACTGAAAAAATTAAATAAGTAAATAAATTATTATAAAGTCGCGGATTTAATGTCCGCGGGCAAACATTCGTGATGCCCGGCAGTCAGCGATTGCAAGTGATGCTATACAACTGATATTATTACGCTCTGAGAAAAGTTAAACAATAAGTACCCGGGTTGGAATATCTAGCCTCAATCTAGCCTCATCGAACCCAAGTAAGCCTCAATCCAGGCTCACTGAGTAAAAAAAGCATTTTGAGCTTCAAATTATGTTCAAAAAGCCTCAATGAGCCTCAAATTATTCTCAAAGATTTTTAAAAAGCCTCAAGGGCCTCATATGAACCTACTACTCGACTGTATAATTTAAATTCGATTAGTATTATTTGAGGCTCTTTGAGGGTCATTGAGGCTCTATGAACATTATTTGAGGTTCAAAATGCTTTTTTTACTCAGTGAGGCTAGATTGAGGCTAGATATTTCGACCCGGATAGTCATGGCGACTGATAGCGAGCGTAAGAACATGTCTCCACTTTTGGAAGTGACCGTGAAACTACACGCAGAGAATTTTACAGTATTTTTACATAAAAAATTTATAGAAAAATTACTATAGTCATAGTAACATGAGGACCGTATGGAATTATTGTACAAATTACCGATAACGTAGGAATTTTTTTAAAATACATCGAACAGAATTTACAAGCCCGTGTAAAAAAAATTGTTGAAAGAATGTTAAAAAAGTGTTGACTATTCAAAACTTCAAAACTTGACACAATGACGACCTTTTTTCAAACAATTTTCAAACTTCTAAAAATGCACAGAAATAAACAATTCACTTAATACTACAAATTAACATTTTTCGGTACACAATTGGATCAGAATAAACGGATTTCGAACTATTTCTGACCATTTTTCGTTTTATCATATCTTTATAATATTAGGACATTTATTGATTTTTCCCCGAAATTTTCAAAAGTTTAAAAAACGTTCGTCGTTGTGTCACGTTTCGAAGTTTAGAATAGTAAACACTTTTTTAACCTTTTTTTAACGATTTTTTTTACACGGGAGGTGCATTGTAATTTTGACAAAGCAACAGATTAAGAAATTTTAATTTCTTGGATAAAATTTAATCTGTTGCTTTGTCAAAATTACATTGCACCTTGTAAATTCTGTTCGATGTATTTTAAAAACTCCTACGTTATCGGTAATTTGTACAATAATTCCATACTGTCTTCATGTTACTATGACATAGTAATTTTTCTATAAATTTTTTATGTAAAAAATACTATAAAATTCTCTGCGTGTAATGAATGGAGGCATAACAAAATATATATTTTTCAAAAATTTATTTGAAACTCTGAAGGATAATTTACCTGAATACTTGATTAAACTTTTTTGGTAAAGAATTTAATTTTCCATAAAAAAAAATTTATCATCAATTTTCCTTTATTTTAAAAATTGATTGTAAGGTCTGAAGGCATTGTATGTGAAAATTTAATCAGACCCTTTTTTAAAGGAAATAAAATCTCCTATCAAAAATATACTTATGACTTTTCATTAATTTTCCATAAATTAAGATTTTAATCTTGATTACATTGAAATGCATTTTCGTTCTAAACCCAATTGATCTCAAAAAAAAATTTAAATGATAAAAAAGAAGTGCAGAATATTGGATTCGTGGTTTTAAATCTCATGATAGTTATAACCCATCCTCTTTCAAACTCTTACACGTGGGGCTTATATAGGCTTGGCATCGCACACAGAACTCGTAGTCCAGGAAAAAATAGTGCAACGTCCTCGTAAATCCTCCTGGCATTGTACCATTCCGTCGTCAAATTATAAAACACCAATAAATCTAATTGTACATCGGACTATTAGTAATTGGCTACCGTTAAAAAAAAAAAATAAAAAAATTACCACAGGCAATTTCAGTCAAGCCTTTAGTCCTCCGATCCTGGGTTAGGCACAAAAAAAAAGTTTTTTAAAAATGATTGTATCGTTTCACATGCTCTGACAACATATTTTACACTCCAAGTACTTGCCTCATACTTTATAATATATGTATTTAACTTGCGTGCGTTACTTTAATTTATTTTATAGACAATTAATAGTGATGGGTCAATTTGAGACAATATTTTTTTTTTCTCTATTCAAGTGTTCATTTTGATTAAAAATTAACTTGACTATAAACTAATTTATCAATAATTATACTGACCAATTTGCCCCAAAATCTGTTCAAATATGATTAATTTACAAAGTGAGTGATTAAAAGTGAACAATTAAGCTGGAGTAATTAATTAATCGGCTTAAGACGGGAAAGTATGAACGTTTGAAATTGGAAATTGGAATTTGGTGACTAGTAACTAGACAAGTTTTAGTTATAGAAATGAAGTAATCTTCTTAGTGAGAAATAAAGTTTATATAAATTGAATGTGTCAAGATAGTTGTCGCTTAAGCAACTCTGGAACTAGATTTCGACTTGATGGTATACAGATTAGACAGTACAGTGGGAGGGCTGGAAGGAGCCAAGAGGGAACCAAGTGAGCGTGGCCTGGCGAAACAGAAGGGTTGAGGATTGAGACAGAGTGCCATGAGGGTGGATTTAAATTACCGAGTTACCATTAATGAGCTAGATAATACCTCTCTTATATCTATTAATTCACTGCCTTGATTTATTTAAACTTTATGTCTTTATATATTTTTTATTTAATACTTGCGTGTTAATAATATCGTTTAATTATTCGTATATGTATGATTACTTGTATGTGTATGTGTACTTTCATTAAATCACGTTGAGTGCTCAGATAAATTTTTATGTGATAACAATTTAAGTGGATTTTTTTTGTACCAAGAGAGCAAAGCGTTGATGTTGCGAAATAATTTATATTTTTCAAAATTCACTTTGACGGTTAAGGAAGATTTGTAATCAAACCTTTTTTGTAAAAAATTTAATTTCCTATCAAAAATGTTCTTGTCAATTTTTATTTATTTTCATTATTTTTCCCAAAATTTTAATTAAAAGGAAGCTGTCATCAAAATTTCAAAAAATTACCAAAATTATAAGTACACTATTTGAAAATTGATTTTAAGGGCGAAGGGCTCGTTGTACATGAAATTGTAATCAGACCTTTTTTGTAGGAAATTAAATTTTCTATCAATAATATTCTTGTCAATTTTTATTTATTTTCATTATTTTTCTCAAAATTTTAATTATAAGAAACCTGTCATCAAAATTTCAAAAAATTACCAAAATTATAACTACACTATTTAAAAATAAATTTTAAGGGCGATAGGCTCATTGTGCATTAAAGTGTAATCAGACCTTTTTTTTAGGAAATTAAATTTCCTAAAAAAAATATTCTTACAAATTTTCCTTCATTTCTATTTCTTTTCCTATGAAATTAAATTGAAACAAAAACTTGTAATTATTTTTATCCCATCTAATTATTTTTGAAAAAATGATAAGTAAAAAGATATCTAATCAATTGTCGGTGTCATCTCGTAAATATATTTTTTCCTTTAACCAATAACAACACACCTGTGCACCTCAGTGTCACATCTATCAAATTACGCTCCGTCTTGTATCAAATTCGTTTAGTCGACAAAGACAAAAATTTAATCACGTCCTTTGGGATCGACATAAGTGTTAAATAAAATTTGATACATATATCATTACATGTATCCGTCTGTGACAGAAGGACATTTTGCTATGTCGTCGCGGAAAGAGGAAAGAGTAAAAAATATTAAATCTCAACAGAGTCAAAAGCAAAGAGAATTCATGATCAACTCACTCGAGTATTTTATAACTTAATTTTATTTCACACACTCAGACCTTCTAAATAATAATAATAATAATTAACAGAGACCATAAAAACGACGGTTAATTGTATTAGAAATATTTTATTGAGTTGTAGATACTGAAATAGTTGAGAGAGTTTATTATTAATAAAAAAAAAAAAAAAATTATATTTGAATTTTAAATCACATCCTGAATCTCCCTCGTTGATTTAACAAGTTTTAATCATTCTAATTTTCAGTGTTTGAATTTGTATTAGTCATCCTACTACTTCAACTTAAACTTCTCATACCATATATAAATGCTAGTTGCCGTGCTCCCGACGGTTAACGTAACGAGAAATAGTTTAAATTGGGTCATGAGTGGCCGCCCATTTATATTTACTCATGTTCAGTCCACAAAATCACTCATCAGAAACCAATTTTTTTTTTATTTTCTATTAAAAAAAAAAAAATCACTTCATAAAGTGTCAATATTTAACTTTATTATTAAGAAAAATGGGACAGTTTGGCAAAAATTAACTAAATTGATAAGATTAATTATAAATATAAATTGAAATGATTTTAAAAATTAATATTTACTTGACCTATTTAACCATAAATCTGAATATTAATTACAAGGTAAAATATTAGCTTAACAATAAAGTACCATAAGATCGTATTTGTAGTAAATTTAATACTCTACAAAAAAGGTATCTATAAATTTATATGAATTTTTTCAGAATTTTATTTAAAAGTGAACTCTACACGGAGAACACGGAAAAAAATTAATCGTGAATGCAACATGATGCAGTCTTGGTAAATAAACATGATGAAATCATGTTGCATTCACATGATTTGTCATGTTGCATTCACATGATAGTCATGTTGCGGTAACATGAGAAAATCATGTGGCATTCACATGATTTGTCATGTTGCATTCACATGATAATCATGTTGCGGTAACATGAGAAAAATCATGTTGCATTCACATGATTTGTCATGTTGCATTCACATGATATTCATGTTGCGGTAACATGAGATAATCATGTGAATGCAACATGATCTTCTCATGTTACCGCAACATGATTATCATGTGAATGCAACATGATTTCATCATGTTTATTTACCAAGACTGCATCATGTTGCATTCACGATTAATTTTTTTCCGTGAAAAAATGTGCTATCCCCATCAACTTTTGATTTTATCGATCTGCTTTGGAAAAATGATAAGCCGTGTAATAATTTCTAGTTGTTGTACACTACCTAATACGACGCTATTCATCTGGTTTACAGAAATTACTAAACAGATTGTAATTTTTTAAGAACACAAATAAATTCGTAATAAAAGTAATAATATAAAAATTTTTCAGATAAACATATAGTATTAATTACTGTTTTGTGATTTTTACTATACATTTAGTAATAAATAGCAAAAGTAATGCAATCATTGATTTGCATTAGTATTTCTTACTTAAATATATTAAATATTTCAATATTTTTGAGAGTCGTTTTCTCCGTGTGTATAGTAATTAAAAAAATTTATGAGAAACAGACATGGAGCAACCAAAATAAGTTTATTAAGTCACGTATTACCCGATTGCCTGTTTAGCTATCACCCGAAATTGATGAGCCGAGGTGACGACAAGTTTAGATGCGTGTTAACCGGTAATCCACCCTTCCTTACACACACGAAAGATTAATCAGTGATTTAAGGTTCCAACGAATTAAAATTATAACACCCAAGATACCAGTAAAATAGTATACTAGATAATAAATTTACCCCCTAAACCCTCTTACCCATCTCCTCCTTCTTCTCCATCCTTATAAAACAGTTTAACATATAATGAAGGCAATAATTTAAGACGATTACAAATGCTAAGTCAGATGATTGAGACATTGGGGACCGGTGGCTTTGATGTTGTTACCTCATGTCCTCATCCAAGACTAAGGAGTATGAGGATAATCGGGTTTTGGTGATGGTTCGGCGATCAAATCATGTCTCAAGCCGACTTGAATTCCCATACAAGTTAACTCAAAGTCTCAATCGGTTGATATTGATCGCATCTATAATCTCAGAACATCTGTATCGAATGGACGATTGGACATTATTACAGACTAGTTCCATCAACCCATTCAACCACTACGACAAACACACCCTTAATACACTGAATAATTCAGTATTCAATGCATATACAAGATATTCTTATTTACGTCACTATACAATCGTCATTGTATACGTGTTTTTATTTTACAAAATAATACGAAATTTACATCTATCATTAATGATTACATCATACCAAACTTTCCAGACGACCCATTTTATTCTCACCTGGTTAAAACAGATTATTCAAACCACAACACGGTGCTAAACAATATAAATTTTTGATTATTCAAATCGACTGCTTCGTTACCAAGATTCGATAAAGTTAAGTTCTAATTTCGATACATTTTTATTATTAGGTTTTATCCTTTTTTTCATTCATTGTTGGACTGAGGGACGAATAATTAAATACTGAATCAAACAAGATATCAATCATATAAATTGGTTAATTAATTTTTTAAATACAAGCATTTAAAGTTCGAAACATATATTTTTTTTAATGAACTCTAATCAGTGGTGGTGAGTTCGAATCCTTGTCGAGGTCTTTTTTGTCTTTTAAATAAAAAGTGGGTATTGAAATTTCACGATTACAAATAAAGTTGATACGGTTTATTTGTTTGAAACGTTATGGGCTTCAATGGAAGCTGTATAAAGTGAGCAAGGGGAGGGCTGGGAAGTGAGTCAGAGGGATGGGTAATATGCGAACGTGCCCAGCCTTGTGATTCGTTCTATTTTGCTCAACTCAGGATCTTGAACAACTCGTAGTATGATCAACTCAAGTGGAACTAAGTTGAGAGTCTCATCTCTTTTCAGACTTCAGAGCTCTTGGTTCTCTGTGAGATAGACAGCCGAATCTACATCATTCGTACTGAGTAGGATATTTCTTCCACATTATGTCACGGATGTCAAAGAATCTTTCAAATCTTGTTCAATATTTGTTCATTCGATACCCGCGTTATTAAAAATCGATACTATGGGTCTTCAATAAAAAAAAGCGCAGTCAATTGTTTAAATTTCGTTTCCTTTTTTTTTTTCTTTTTTTTTATTCAATTCTTCATCATTGATTTTAGCATACGGTTTTTTTGTCACCCCGGCCAACGTAATTGCGGTCGGACTAGCGGACCGTGAATACCAGATTTTTTTTTTCAGGTGTCAAAGGTCATCACGAGAGGGCTGTGTTTTAAATTTACTAGGATAAAAAGTACAAAAGGAAACTGAAAATTTCTAAACGAACTATTGGACTTTTTTTTTTAATTCGTGTAAAAAATTTTTTATCTATCGAATAGTACACTGCGGGTGTAATAAAATTCAGTTTTTTTAAAAAGATTAATTTGCAATGAAAGTTTTTAAAGAAAACTCATACATTACTAAGGTATAAATAAATATAAATTAAAATGAGTGAAAGAAATAACGAAAAAAAAAAAAAAATAAATAAATAAAATAGTTTCAAGTCGGTGTTAGAGACTCGGCAAATGAAGAGTTGCCGTAATCCTGCCTCGACCCGCTTATCCAAACTCCCGTGAATTCACAGAGTTATTTTACTATGTATATGTACATTTATTTCGAAAACTTTTTGGTTGCCCTCTACACTTGTACTTCTACCACCAGCACAAAAAAAAAAAAAAAAATTAACTTTTCTGACTGATAATTATAATTTTTGAAATTATAATTAAAATAATTAATAAATTATTATTTCAGATTTACCGAGATTTGGAAAACCACTCAACAATCTCACCATTTCTGTTGGAAGAGAGGCTATTTTTACTTGTATAGTAGAAAATCTAGGTCCTTATAAGGTAATTTATCGATAATTTATTTTTTATTAATTTTAAATGCTTGATAAAAATGTTTTCTGTCTTAAAATTAACAATTGTTAAACGCAAAAAAAACAATCATAAATTTTATTCGGATTTTCATTCATTTTCATTGTTTGAAATGATAAAATACGTCATCTTGCCATGTAGGTATAGTTGCATTTTTAATACTTTAGGTTAATTCTTTCACACACGTTAGAAGCCCACAAACACAAGTAAAATTTGATTGTTTCAAACTATAAAAACTGATGCGCTTAAGATATATTTTCTACAACTTGAAGAAAGTAATAATTCTATAACGCTGTATATAAAATCATTTGCTCGACATTGAAAATTTTATTTGTCATACTGAATGTTTTTTTACTTTTTTAATATCAACTTTTATGTTCCGAACAGCGAATATTGATGCAGAAACGTTATATCATTATAATTTAATTTTTTTATCTACCAAACAGTAATTTCTATTACTTGTAACATGATTTATTTACAGATAAACTTTAAATTTTAATATTTAAATTAAGACTATTATAATTTATTTTATAAAACCAAGAAATTACTGTTTGAAATGATATTAAATTGTGACCACATTCTAAATTTTAAGTTATCAATTATTAATTTTTATAATTTATTTATTTGCGTGTAGCGAAAAAAAATAATAATTATTAAATATAAAAAAATATTATAATTTAAATGTAAGTAAATTTTTATCAAGACATTCGTAAACTTCCATCAGAGTCTAAGGAAATAATATAATTTTATTAAGCCACCGAAATTAGTTTGCGCGTACGGAAGAGATGAAGGAGACGAAAAAAATAAAACTTTAAAATCATCGTTTATTTTATTATTATTATTAATTTTTTTTTTTTTTTTTTTTTTTTTAATAAAACCTAATTGGAATGATAAAATCCTCACTTTTATTTTTCACCCCAGTCTTCGCAACTTCCGCCCCCATCCCTAATTTCGGCAACCGCCAATCGACAGAAAAAAAAATCGACCCCATATTTTTTAATTTTCAAATAAAAACAATTGCAATCACAAGTTTAACAAACTCATGTCTGTAAAAAAAAAAAAAAAAACATTACAGGTAACAATCTAGAGCGAATGGTATCAAAGATAGAGAACTGCAAGAGTTAAGAAATTCTAATTACTTTAAACTGTTTCTCATTTACTTACAACTTTCAAAATTATGTAATTAAAATATATACAAGAGTTTCCGTTGTTTGGTAATTAATTGATGAGGGAGTAAATTTAATTTTCAAATATACGAAAAAAAAAAAAAAAAAAACAGATTGTAAAATATTTATTAGCTCGCATTAGCATGACTTAAATGGTAAATTATAATTTAGTAGCGGTTAATAAAAGAATGAAAAAATATAACATTTATTTTTAAAACTTAAATAAGATAAGTGGGTAATTTGAAAATTTATAAAATAAGAAGCTTTTCCGCGATTTGTTAAATTAAAAAATAGTATTTTTTTTTTGTTTAACTCTTGGGTCAGTGGATATAAGAAAATTTTAAAAATTTGACATGTCAAATTATTTGTTTTTAAACTGGGGTAAGATGGATTAATTGTAAAAATTTTAGTAAAAAAAATTTCGCAAGTTTTTATCACCACTTTACCCCACTTAATGGCCATCTATAAATTACATAAAAATTTTCTTGAAGGAAGGGGATTCGTGATTTGTTACAGAGAAAAGGGAGTTGAAAAAAAAAAAATGTCATGTAACACGAATGAATTTCGACTTTTCGTATACAGAAAAAAGAGTTTTTTGGCGCGAAAATTTTTCACCCGCCACAAGAAAATTTTTTCATTATAAAGCGGAAACAAGAATTATCTTTGATTTTGTCGAAATAAATCTTTTCTCGTCCTGAGAAAGTAATCATTTTAAATTCATAATGCAAAATATTTCTTGCGCCAAAAAATCTTTTTTTCTCTGTATAAATTTTTTTTTTTTAATTTTAATCTCCCGCGTCCTAGTTTGGTGACAGTGATTATATGTTATAAAAACTGAATAAATCTAAGACTAATCTGAAATTTCAGATAATTTACTTACTTTCAATATAATATTGAAGAAATATTTTTCTCAAAAAAAGTCAATTTTCTTATGTTATACTGAAAAAGTCGGGAGTGAATACGGATGTTATTTCAATCCGAATTCACTCCCTCACTCGGAGTTCCGAAGTTTAAAAAAAATCACTCCGCATAAGGAGTGAATAGGGATTTTTTCATAGGCGGAGTGATTTCACAGTGACGCGGATGTCATTTCAATCCACATTCACTCCGGTCCTAAGTTTTAATACTTAAATAAATTAATATTTAATAGAAACAGCTGTTAATGAGATACATAATTATTTCATTAAATAATTGATTGACATATGAATAATTAAACTTAAAATGTTATGTTTTTAATTTATAAAATGTTTTAGTAACTCACTAAGTTATAATTTCATGTATATAATACATAGTGATTATATTAAATTATTGAAGAGTTATAGTGACATAGTTTTTATGGGAAAATTTTATATTTCGCTACAATATGAAATGTTATCTCGTTGTATAATTGATGTGAGTCATACGACAGTTTGAGACTCAGTGGAATTTTATTTGTGAAAGTTTTATTATCAGCAGCTTATAATTTTTTAAAATCATTTCGCATGAATAGGGGAGGGTGGGGCAGAGCGGCCCCCCTAAGCCAATTATTAACTTCCCGCTAAAAAAATTGCAAATTTTCAAAAAAGGGAAGTTATTGGTTTCGGTCCGATTTTCGAAAATCGAGTTTTCATCAGATGTCGACGTTTTGAGGTCCTAGGAAACTATTCTGACTATCCCCGGGTGGACGTCCGTGTGTGTGTGTGTGTGTGTGTGTGTGTGTGTGTGTGTGTGTGTGTGTGTGTGTGTGTGTGTGTGTGTGTGTGTGTGTGTGAACTTTGTTTTGTCCGACGATATCTTTGGAACGGATGAACCGATTTGAACGTACTTGGTGGCGATCAAAAGAGCTCACCAAAACTTAGTCTTGATTCGATTTTGGGGTAAATTGGTCCTGTATTTTACAAATTATACAAAGAATAAGAATTAAAATTTTTTTTTTATTTTAGTTTTTTATTGATTTCTCAGAAACGACTTATACGATCAACTTCAAAATCTAATCAGCTCTAGAACTCAATAAAACACGTCGATTGCCGCCTCAATCATCAAAATCAGATAATTCGTTCGAGAGTTATCGCGGGAGAAAGAAATGGTAAAAAACAGTTTTTTGCGAATATCTTCGAAACAACTAAACCAAACAATTTTAAAATTTTATCAGCTCTAGAACTCAATAAAATACGCCGATTGCCGCCGCAACCATCAAAATCGGTCCATTCATTCCTGAGATATCGTGGGAGAAAGAAGTGCTAAAATCGGTTTTTTTTTAAAACAATGGCACACTAAAGTATTTTCGAGCTCGTAGAGCTCGAAATATATCCACAACAATGTTTTCGAGCTCGAGGAGCTCGAAAACAGCGGGAAGTTTTGGGGCTGGCCCGCAGGGTCACCCATACGAAAAAATTTATAACCTAAAATATAATCGGTTATAATTATTATAATTTGAAATATATTGTCGGAATATATCCACAAAATTATATCCACAACTTATAAGCAACTTTATAATACATTATAATCCAAAATATATTTTTAAGGTTACATTCGCTGATATATTCGCAAATTATAACCGGAATTATAGTAAATTATACCCTAAAATATATCTTTAAAGTAGTACCCTTAGATATATACGAAATTATAACCGAAATTATAATAAACTATATCCAAAAATATATTTCTAAAGTTATATTCTCAGATATATCCGCAAATTATAACTGGAATTATAATAAACTATATCCCAAAATATATCTTTTGAGTTATATCCTTAGATATATCCAAAATTCTAGCGAGAATTATAATAAATTATACCCCAAAATGTATCTTCAGAGTTACATCCTTATATATATCCGCAAATTATAACGAGAATTATAATTGATTATACCTCAAAATATATTTTTAGAGTTATATTCTCAGATATATCCGCAAATTCTAACCGAAATTATAGTCAACTATATCCTAAAATATATGTTTTAAGTTATATCCTTAGATACATCCGAAGTTATAACCAAAAATATAATAAATTACACCCTAAAATATATCTTTAAAGGTGTACCCTTAGATATATACGAAATTATAACCGAAATTATAATAAACTGTATCCAAAAATATATTTCTAGAGTTATATTCTCAGATATATCCGCAAATTATAACTGGAATTATAATAAACTATATCCCAAAATATATCTTTTGAGTTATATCCTTAGATATATCCAAAATTCTAACGAGAATTATAATAAATTATACCCCAAAATGTATCTTCAGAGTTACATCCTTACATATATCCGCAAATTATAACGAGAATTATAATAGATTATACCTTAAAATATATTTTTAGGGTTATATTCCCAGATATATCCGCAAATTCTAACCGAAATTATAGTAAACTATATCCTAAAATATATCTTTTAAGTTATATCCTTAGATACATCCGAAGTTATAACCAAAATTATAATAAATTACACCCTAAAATATATCTTTGAAGTTCCCGGGAAGAAAAAATTATATATAATAATATATAATCATATGTAATTATATAATTTTGTATAATTATACATGATTATATCTCATTATTTTAAACTTTTTATTTTTAATTATATATAAATATACATAATTATTCAAATTTATATAAAGTCTTATATAACTGTATATAATCATATATTTTTATATAAATATACATAATTCTGTTATTTTAAATATAATCATACATATTTTTACATTCGCTCGAAAAAATTTTATATAATTATATAAAATTTTATACAACTGAGTTCTAAAAAATTTTATCGAATCGCAATTTCTGAGTGAATATCAAGCTGTGCGGGTGTTTGAATCATAATATTTTGTGAAATAATTTAGATACAACCAAACAACGTAAGCCTATTCATAAAAACTGCAAAATGATTTAGAAAACAAAGTCTATAAAATTTTTATCTCGCCTCCGGGCGGAAAGCGTCAACTTTTGTCCCGCTGTGCAAAACAAAGTTGCCGCTTTCCGCCTCCGTCGAGGAGAAAAATAGTATACACTCCTCGGAAAGTAAATAAGAAAGCCTCAGATCACATTTTTGTTGACCTCGGCTTCGCCTCGGCCAACAATTACATGTGATTTGAGACATTTCTTACTTTACTTCCCTAGATGTGTAATATACTATTGATTTATTACCGCATTCATAAATGTTATAAAGAAAAACTTTTTTTTTAATTCTTGGAAATAGACTAACAAAACCCAAAGCGGGATGACAGCTAAAAAATTTTGAAGTTCTAACGATTAATTATGTTATAAAAAACTCAGATATAAAATTAAAAAAGTTTTAGTGAAGTTTAAAAGATTTTAACTTCTCATTTTTTTTTTAATTTGCCAAAAGAAGGAATTATTGCCCCGCTATTAGTGGGTATACCACTATTGGTCTCTTTACCCTATAAACAATAACATAATTGAATACAATACAAATAATAGAATCAATCATTTATTGATGTCTTCAATTTTCTAAAGTTGATTTGTATCCAAATAAATACAATTAACTTCTACTTTCAAGTGGTTCATTCAGCACAGTTGTTAATATATCCGACTTCGAATCAGAAGAGTTTGGGTTCGAGCCCATGACTCGGCGAGATTTTTTTTTTTTATTTTTTTCATGGCTGTTATTGTATATGTAACTTAATAAAGTTATATATAATTATATATTTATACCTCGATTAGACTTTAAAATTGTATTTGAAAATTTAGAATTTAAATTATAATTTAGAGTTATAATCTATGGTTTATAATTTGGATTATAATTTAAAATTATATTTGAAAAATTATAATTTAAATTACAATTTTGAAATTAGAATATGATTATTGTAATCTCGATTATAATTCTAAATTATATCTCACGGTTATAATCTTGCGGCAAAATGTCATATAATCTAGGATATATCCAAGTTATAATCATGGATACATATTTGACTACATTTTCGGTTATAAATATTTTCGTATGGGCAACCGATAGACAGATTTTTATTACTTTTTGTGGCTTTCAACCATAAGATCATTTTACTTTTGTCCTATTTCGAACAAATTTATGGACATTTTGCCAAAATTCTGAAAAAAAAAAATTTTTTGTGGGGCAGAGCGGCCCCCCTCCAAAAAATGATAAAAAATTTTTTTTTTCGTTTTTTTTTTTTTTAAATTGTTTTCATCATTAAGAATGTATTTCTTTCTCTTGACAACTATTTTCAGTTTTATATTACTCGAAAAAAATTTTTTAAAGTGTAATAAATCGTTCACTCTCGATTAACTTAATTACTAATTGTTATTTAATTAAAAAAAAAAAAACAATTCTATAGTTTTACTTTATTTCAAAAATTTACCAACTAAAAAAAAAAAATTTATTTTTATAAATTTTTAGTGACCAAATTTGCCTGTTACATAGAGAAACGGCCGAAAAATATGAAAAAATAATTTTTTCGGAAGTTTCGACTGGTCCATTTTGCCCCAGGTGTTATGCGTAGGGCTAGAAATGTGTAATTATAATAATTTTTTTTTAATTTAACGATAAAAATATGAAAAAATCACTTTTTCAAAATTTGGGGCTTGTTCATTTTGCCCCAAATGTCATGCGTAGGGGTAAAAATGCGCAAACATATCGGATTTATAGTAATTAGTCGAAAAAAAAAAAATTTTTTTTTTGATCAAAATTTCAGAGGGGCCGCTTTGCCCCACCCTCCCCTATATGGAAAGGGAGCTTATAATTATTTCCGTACTAAATGTCAAAATATCAAAGACCTAAGCTCACTATGTATTAGTAATATTTTCCGAAACTTTTCTTCGGAGTGAAATTCACTCCGAGGAAATTAAATAAATAAATAATCATCCACTCCGCGATAACTCCCATTTGGAGTGAATTTCACTTTGAAGAAGGGGAGTAAATAAATGAAAAGTCATCCGCGTTCACTCCGCAAATTCTTTTCATTGTATAAAGGGGGGTGGGGGGTACTAAAAAATAGCGTTGCGTAATGAATTTATGTTCTTGTAATAGTATTTGTTATTGAAAAAAAATGCTAAATTAAATAGCTGGTATCACAATATTAATTTTCTAATGATAATTATACAAGTACATTAATTGAAATTTGATTGGGGCGAAGCATATCACATGAGGTTGTTGTACAAGAGATCGATTTCCAATGAACCTCTACGCTATATATCTAGCGTTATTAAAGCTGTATAAGTGTGCATGCTCTCGCGAGCGAGAGGAAATATTATTCCAGTATCCATACTAGCAAACCGAGTGGGCGAGTTTGTGAACGAGTGAGCGAATAACTAGAGTTAAAAGCACATTTATCGATATGCATCACGATAATAATTACCTCTTTATATCTCACTTTATATATATATATATATATATATTAAATCGCTCGTCTCGTTACATATGCAACGCTCATTCGCCTCAACCAAGTTGCCTGTCACTGTAAATATGGATGGACGGACTCCAGCAATTGCTGTCCGGAAATTTAAAAATGACAATATTAAACCACTCAAGATTATTTACAATTCGACAAATTAATTTATTGATTTATCATCATCGTTTAGTTTTTAATATTTCAGTTATTTCTCATTTATATAATAACTTATTTTGTTATTCCAGTTTAATTAATAGGTTACGTCATATGTGACAACTGATAATTTATTTGCTTTAGTTTTTTCCACTCGACTTTACATTATATATTTATTGTGTTGTAATTTTTTATTTATTTATTTATTTTAAAATTCTACTATGCAATTTATAATTTAATGGAAACTCGGCAATTCGTCTCTTGATGTCACGAAAAATTTTTTATTTACATTTAAATTTTATGAAATTCACGCCCTTTATATTTATGATGAATCACAATAAATATGACATTCCTAAAAAAATCTGGAAAACAAATTTATTTTTTGGAGCTTCTCAAACTCAAGAAAAGGTATGTCCTGCCGTGAACTACGAAAATTTCAAAAATTTTAAAAATACAACTTTGAATTTTCCTGTACACACCAAAAAAAAGGATTTCTTAGCGTAAAAAATTTTTATTTGGGTCAGCAAATCCTTTTTTTCTGTATGCGATTTTTTTAGAGTAACGCATAGATTTTAACAAAAATAAATGTAAGTAATTTAAATAAAGTGACAAGAGCATTGAATTAGATCACAACCTCATAATAGTTCAAAAAGTTGAAAAAAATTAAATAAAAGGTGAATAACTTAAAATAAGGTAAAGCGAGCCTGAATCAAGTTTTATTTTTGAGCCGAGAATCGACGCGGTTTATTAAACTCTACACTGTAAAAAGGGCGGTGTTAAATATGGACTCATTTTAACTCCGCCCGGTGTAAAAATGAAATTACACCGGTGTAGGAGAAGTAATTCACCGGTGTTAAAAATACCGGTGTTAAAGCGAGGTAACCGGTGTAAAAGCGGAGTAAAACCAGTGTAAAGTCGGGGTAATCAGTGTAAAAGCGGGGTAAACTGCGTCCGCTTGGAGTATTAACTTTAAAGATTATAAAACACAAAAATGTCAGTTCTTTATGAAAATTAATAAAAAATATCATTTATTAACAAGTATAGTGATCGAGTAAGTAAAAATATTCACAAAGTAAAATATTTGAACACCGGTAATGAATATCTACATCGGCGACTGCGTTATTTAAACACCGATCTAGAATATTTACACCGGCGGCGGCGTTATTTTAACACCGGTACAGAATATTTACACCGGCGGTGGCATTATTTTCACACCGCATTTGGGGGTAAATTTAACACCGCTAATTTTAACACCTACACCGCTTGGACTTACCCCGGTGATTTTTTACAGTGTAAAGATGATTGATTTTGAAATCGATTCATTGATAGATTTCCAAAAAACTAAAATAAAAATTTTTTTATTCGTTTTTTTAATTATCTCAGTCTATTCGATCGAATGATTGGAATTCCCAGGAAAGATGATAGCTGACAAGCTCTTTCGAACGCTGCATGCATTAAAATCGGTTAATTAGTTCAAAAGTTATAGAAAGTTCACACACGTACACACACAAGCGCGGATATCACTCGGAAAATAGTCTGAATAGCTTCCTAGGACCTCAAAACGTCTACATCTAATGAAAACTCGATTTTCGAAAATACGGGTGAAAACAATAACTTCCCGAATTTTTTGAAAAGCGGGAAGTTAAAAGTATTTGTAGATTTTTATTTGGTCATTAAATATTTAGGGGAAAGGGGCAGGCTTAACGGGATACCCCCAAAATTTTATAAAAAAAACCTTTAATTTTTAAAAGATTACAAAATCACTTTTGTAAATATAATTGAGCATTATTTTGAATTTTTTTTGTTCAAAAACTTTTTCGAAAATCGATTGTCAGTCAAAAAAATATTAATGACTTTTGTTTTATGATAAAAACTATGAAGAATTTGTTTGTCTTCCTTTGTATCCAGCAATCATATAAAATATAATTTTTTTCATGTAAATTACTTACAAAAAAATTTAACTCAATCAAATTTATTTAAAATCCCGAAATTTTTTTTTTTTTACCTTTTTTAGGGAGTACCCCATTTTGCCCGAAAAAATGAAAAAATTTTTTTTTAACGGTAATTGAAAATTTTTTCTATTTACTTTGAATATCATTAAAAAAAAAAAAAAGATTTAGCGTATTTGAGTCCTCGAAAACTTGGTATTTCCTTCAGTACCCCGTTGTGCCCCTCCCTCCCCTACATTTATGAATATTAACGCAGAACTCATGTATTTGTAATGGAAAAAAAATTAAAAAAAAACTTTCTTTGACTAGTTAAAAAAAAATCAAACGAGTAGAAAATAGAATAAATTACACAAATGTCGCTCTGACATTTAATTCGAGAAATAAAAAATTGACCCCCTATTAAAGTATAAAATAATTTGAATGAAATAAATGTCACGGGCAATTAAATAAATTTTTAACAAAAATAACAATAATAATAGTCTTATTAAAATTTAATTAGAGGTACGGTAAATAATTTATAAATATCTAAAGGTAAAATAAATTGATATTGATCTAAGATAAGCTAATAAACCAACTACAGAGCCTCGAGTATTTTCGTTCATGCTTTTCTGAAAACTCGTACCCACTGAATGATGGAATGAAATATTAATAGAATAAAATTTAAATAGAACAAATTTATTTAAAATGTATAAAACTTTGCATAATTAATTATACGACCGCTAAATAACGGGAGAACATTTTGCAAGATTAAAGATAGTGACAGTAGAATTCTCTCTCTGGTCCCTTTTTATTTTATTTTTATTATTTTATCGAAAGAGTTTTTATAACTTTAAATGAATAATAAAAACGGGTTGTTAATCTACTTCTTTGCCATCCATCCTTGACAAGCGTACACACGACAGCCCTTTTATTCTTTCATCCAGACAGAAACAAAGTCATAGACAAAGACATTGACTGAGAGTAAAGCGCTTGTGCGATAGAAAATGTGTGTGTGTGAATGTGTTTTAAGTAAGAAACGATGCGACTGACGGAAAAGCTCGTTTTAACGATGCACGATATAATTACCATAGCTTTGTATCAAGAAAAAGATATACCAGGATAGTGATATAGTCATGATTGTATAATTATACGTTGTTTAAAATTTTACTTTTATTTTAACCTGAATTTATTCAAGTTATTAAAAAATTTTAATCACTCATAAATACATAAATATTAATTATCTTAGATATATAAGGGTGTTTCAAAAAAACTAATTTTTTTAACTTCCCGCTAAGAAAATTATAAATTTTCAAAAATTCAGAAAGTTATTGTTTTTACCCCAATTGTCGAAAATCGAATTTTCATCAGATGATCTCAGACATCATTCTGAATGATTTCCGAGTGTCTGTGTGTGTGTGTCTGTGTGTGTGTGTGTGTGTGTGTGTGTGTGTGTGTGTGTGTGTGTGTGTGTGTGTGTGTGTATGTGTGTGCATGTGGATCGTTTATAACTTTTAAACTAATTTACCGATTCAAATCATTCTTGCGGCAATCAAAAGAGGTTGTTGACCGTCAACTTTCCTAAAAATTTCAGATCATTTGATCAAGTAGACTCGAAGATAATTGAGAATTACAAAAAAAAATTTGTTTTTTGTTTTTTTTTTTTAAATTTCTCGGCTTATTCGTTCAAGAGAAATCGTCAGAGAAAGAAATGCTGATTGCTACATTAAACATCAAAATCCGTCGATTAGTTTAACAGAAATCGACGACGAAGAGTTAAAACAATAACATTTTTGTAACAAGTGCGATAGTTTCGCCGGATATGTAAAAAGATCTCAAAATTTACTTTAAATTTGACTTCAAGCTCTAGGTGCTTTTGAACAGATTTATCAAAAAATGATGAGAGACTTTTTCTGTAAAGCATTCCATTCCCTACAAAATTAGGTCTGCAGATTTTTTCTACGACGTATCGTTAACTAGTTATAAAAATCAGAAGACGCAAAAAAAATTCTTTTATGTTATTTTTATTCAAAATAGAAAAGTGCGATGCGGAATCTCCTAATGTTAATATTAAGAGTCATAATTCTCACAGGCGGGCTGTTATATCTAAATGAAACTTTTGAACCTATTTCCGAGAAAAAAAATCGGTCTGTCAGTTGACCCTGCGGGCCAGCCCCAAAACTTTCCGCTGTTTTCGAGCTCGTTGAGCTCGAAAACATTATTGTGAATACATTTTCGAGCTCTTCGAGCTCGCAAATACTTTTGTATGCCATTGTTTTGTAAAATACCATTTTTTATCATTTCTTTCTCCCACGATATCTCGCGAACGAATTAACCGATTTTGATGGTTGAGGCGGCAATCGACGTGTTTTATCAAGTTATAAAGCTGATCAAATTTTGAAATCGATTTATCGAGTCATTTTTGAGAAATTTCGAAAAAACCAAAAAAAAAATTTTTTTTGAATTCTTTCGTCAACGGTTTCTCTTGAACGAATGAACCGATTTTGATGGTTGAGGTGGCATTCAACGCGGCTTATAGAGTTTTAGAGCTGATTAGATTTTGGAATAAATCCATCAAGCAAATTAAAAGTTATCCAAATAAAACATATTCGAAAAAATTTTATTTTTGAAATATTCCTGAACGCACCCTACCGATTAAGTTCAAATTTTTACGGCTTCAAGACATTAACAAGCCGCGTCGAAAATCGGTTCATCCGTTCAAGAGTTATGAATATTTACATACATACATACGTACGTACGTACGTACACACATACATACACTCGGACATCATCGTGAAATTAGTCAGGATAGCTTCCTAGGACCTCGAAACGTCGACATCTGATGGAAATTCGATTTTCGTAAATCGGACCGAAACCAATAACTTCCCGAATTTTTGAAAATTTACAATTTTCTTAGCGGGAAGTTAAAAAAAATTTTTTTTTTTTTTTTTGACACCCTAATATATATATTAGGATGAGTGGGGTTAAATAAAACACTACTTTTTAAATAATTGTTTATTTGCAGTTTTCAAAAAAAGTATTGGAGTAAAATGGTCAGCCTGAATAGTGCAACTATTTTGAAATTTTGACTTCCATTAGTACAGAAAATATAACAATTTTTTGTTTATATTGACATTAAAACTTCGTATTAGAGGAAATTCGGATTTAAATGAAATCCGTATTTACTCCGGATTTTTTGCAGTATGTATTTAAAAAATTTTTCTAATTCAAGTTCAAATCAATGTAAAAGATTTATAATATTATACTGCTATTATTATTATTATTCAAAAATAATAATAACAACAACAATAATAATTTTTATTGGAATATCGTTTGATTAATAATGCATTGGATGGTTTAACTTTGACGGCAAATTTTGAAATTGTACAACTTTGAGATAATCAAAATTGCTTATCACTAGTCTATGATAACACCTAAAATTAACTTCTCTAGCTCTACTCGGAGTCTGGATCTGACTCTAGCTGTGCTTGTTCTATCAATTCACGGCATTTATACACTACACATTATAGTCAGCCCCGAAGGAGAGTTTCCAAGTCTGCTGTATGTTGTATGAGCATACTAGACATAGCTTTGCTCGTTTAATTGAAATAATTATAATTAATTCTGATGACATTTTGTCAATTGGTGGTCGGGCGTACTCACACCGTTAACCAAGAATCACCTTGATTGGCTGCCCTGTTATTAATGCCCGCGTAAGATCTGTCATAATTTTTATAACTTTTATTTTAATCAAAAGCCATCAATAAATTTTTTTATTTACAATTTTATTGTCTAAATAAATATATAAATATAAATTTTTTTTTTCCGGTTTACTTTTAATTAAAATAACAGCTCAACTATTGAGTTTACGTAAATAATAAAAAAAAATATTTTTTCGTAGAGAATTAAATTGTTTACAAAATTGTATCTCTATTCATTTTAGCTGTAGCTCTATTAGTTTCGCTAGAATTTTCATCCAAAGTTAATTTATAACTTTGAATGAGTGGTAATTAAATTATTTAAAATAAATATTTATCTTAATTGTGAAAATAAAATAAAAATAAAGTTTACAAGTATTGCGTTACATTAAAAATGAAAAGTTTTAAAGCAGTAGTAACTGTGTAGTGTGTAAACTGAAACTCGAGAAAGGTGGTTTCGTATTCGGCAATGACTGAATAATTACTCAACTCAATTCATGTTAAACCACAAAGAAACACGATTCTAAACCCTTTTACACAATGTTTTCCTCATTGCGCAACCCAAAGTATGCAAGCAAACAATTTAACACCTACTTCCTCTACTTCCCCTCATTCCCTTAGTTTTCTCACACCCCTTTAGCTTCTCATCGCACACAATAATTTTCACGTTCTCAATTTTCTCTTGTTCCATTTGCTATTTATTCTCCTCACCATTAACATCAACAATATTTTTAAAAATATTTTCACCAGCATTATCTTTTATACTCTTTAGTTTAAATTTTTACACCAGGTTCTCTCATTTTATGTCGGCTTTTAAAAAAATTCTCTACCCCTTTTACTTTACTCCGTCTTGGCCAGCCAACAGATTCCGTATTTTACTCTATTTTTTATGTTTTTTTTATTTTCTTTCGTCTCAAAGACTTTGGTCGCCACAACTTTTCCGCGTAACAAGCTGCGCAAGACGACAACGAACGACGTACCAAACAATTACTTTAACTTTTTTTTTTAGTTTTTTTCATATAAAAACCGGGAGGGTTGTGACAATTGTCGGACGTGAAGAATTGAACTTTTGTTGAAATTACGTGGTCGCACGCGCGCGTGACACAAACAGATATATACCAGCTATTATTGTTGCTTTTATCATTTTTGTTATTATTATATTCTGCGACCGAGTATTTTTACGATTTGTCGTTTTTTAAATATCTAGAGAATGCGTCAGCATTTTTATTTTACTATTTATTAAATAATGTGAGATATTGTGGCGAAAAAAAAATAATTATAATTCCGAGTTAAAGTTCAAACTATAGAAATTTTTATATGATCTATCTTACCCCATATTTAAACCCGCATGAAAATATCATATATAATAAACATATAGGAGAGAGTGGGGCAAAATGGGCCCCTTAAGAAATGAAGGCTTATATGAAATATAAATGTCAGCCCATTTTGCCTCACTCTCCCCTATTAAAAAATATATATTACAGATATAAATATATATGTGACAATACATGAAATCTTACATAGAATTATATATAGATTTTGGCCGATTTTATTATATTTCTACACATATGTTTTCTCTTATATGATTTTAAATAGTACCGTATAACTTCAATATATTATTTATATATTTGAAAACTTGATAAGTTTTAATGTATTAAAAGATGAATGTTATTTATATACGGAAACAAATAAGAATAGATGTATAGTCCATTAATATATGGTACGATAGGTATAACGTGTATTTAACTTTATATATTTTTATATATTTTTCGATATATAGAACCATATAAGTCTCCCCATATATATAAGAATAAATAAAATCTATTCTTTTATCTCTCCTTCTCTCTCTTGTAAGATTCAACCACCGGGTTCAGAATATATATGTGTACTAGCTTACAAATTTACATATATAATTATCAATACCCAATTATCAATATATCTAATATATATTTGTGCACGGTAAGAAATGCACGGCTTTCAACACCATGCTGGTATGGTCTCAAGACAGATACTAAAATAGTATGTGAAATATTCCAAGACAGTATTGTAACGAATGCCAGAAGTATGTCGTTATTTACTATACTGTATAGTACTGGAGCTAGTGTATTGCTCACGCGTATGCATAGCAGGCACGGCGAAACAGCATGGTCCTGAGACCCATACTACAATGCCGAGGGCACAATGCTACTAGTTTTTCCCGCCATAATTTCTGGCGTGTCAATCAATGTATACTATCGTATTACCACCAAAACTATATAGATGTCGTTAGACTAGGTTTATCGGCCAGAATCATTGTGGATACGGCAACGCAGTATGGGCCTGACGGCCACACTGACATTGCGGCGTCTGCGACAACTACCACCAATATTACTATTCCTGCAATGGTCGATTCATCTATTCATACAATTTTATAACCTATAAAAATCTTCGATACCATACAGTATGGCGTTCACGCCCATACTGGCATAGTGATATCCGCAAAATATTTCTTACCGTGTACTAACTTATAAGTTTACATATATGATTATAAATATATGTATCAACTTATAAACTTATATATATAATTAATTAAATTAAAACTTACGATATTATATGTATATATAATAAGTTGTATAAGTAGTATACGGCTTCCATATGGGTACAGATATAAGAAAATATATATCGTTTTCGGCCACTTATATGGTCCCATATTTATTATAGATTTTTCATATATGGTATTTTCATGCGAGAAAAAAAGTTAATAAAATTTTTAAAAACAAGCACTTGCGTATTCAAATTTAAAAAAATTGAAATTCTTTCTCTGATTCTTAATAAAAAGGAAAATAATGGAATTGCAAACTTGAGCTTGTGATCTTAATATCTTAATACCAAAAAAAAAAATCGTAGTGGAAAATTATAAATAGTGGAAGGGGAAGTCACCCCCAGTGACTCAGTCGCACGCAGTGTCCCTGGTAAGAAACCTATCTCAGAATTTTTGTATCCCAAAACTGGCATCAGAGATTTTTTTCACTTAAAAATATCTATGACTCATCTTACCTCATAGTAAAATAAAATTACAGACTTTTAATAAAAAAAAAAAAAAAAATTAATTTAAGAAACAAATTTTCTTGCAAGTAATAAATAAAAAATGAAAGATTGAATTCGCGAAGTAAATTGCAAGGGTAATACGAAAAGCGTAAGCATTATATTAGCCAAAACGTTTTATTTGCTGTCAGTTAATGTATAAATATATAAACACATAAAATCTGTCTGGCACTTTTGCAGGTGGCGTGGCTTCGCGTCGACACGCAGACCATCTTAACGATTGCAAGTCACGTTATCACAAAGAATCACCGTATTGCCGTAACGCACAGTGGTCACCGCACATGGTCCCTCCACATTAAAGACACGCGAGAGACCGATCGCGGCTGGTACATGTGCCAAGTTAACACTGACCCAATGTCTAGTAACACTGGATTTTTAGAAGTTGTCGGTAAGTTTATAATTACTAGTATTATTATTATTACATATATTTAATTCATGAATTTTTAATAGCCAAATTATCTGCCGGCACACTTGACACCTTTTTAATTTAATTAAACCCTCATCCTCGTATTACTTTGTCTTGTAATCAGGTCAACGCCATACACATCCCTACATTATAATGCCTTACTCTGTTAGTCCACGACTGATCTATTATTCATATTAATCATTCTGAAAGCCGTACAAATAGTCCTCAGTAACATTAACAATTTCTTTTTATCGCTAGGAACTTTCTAAAAACTTTTACAAATAAACCTTTTCGGTAAATCAAATTTTTTTTGTACGCAACCCATTTTACCTCCGTTACTTTAAATTCTATCTTTTAAATTTAAAAAAAATACTTATTAATATTTTCTACAAAGTTAATATTCCAAAGCCCCGTTTTACTTAATTCTTAAAAAATCTTGTAATTAACTTTAAAAAAATTTTTTCGTCTAAAAATATATTTTCAAATGAAACAAGAATTATTTAAAGTCAATCTTACCCTACAAATAAAAAAAAATTTAACCATAAGAAAATGATAAAAAATAAGCATTTTTCCCCAGCTACTAAGTAATTATTTAAGTAAAAGTGTAACTAATATGTCTACTCCCTTCGACTCTAGTCCTATCCTGCCAGCCCTCTTATCAACGGGTAAAAATCTTGCGTTAAAAGTTAACTCGTAGATAGAGACGTGCGTTATAGAGACCTACTTTCTCGCCTTTACTACACTCTATACTATTTGATGCAAATGTATGCAAAGAATATATAATAATAATAATAATACACGGAGATAACAAGTCTCGAAAATATTTTAATATTTAATATATTTAAGTAAGAAATACTAATACAAATCAATGAGTGCATTACTTTTGCTATTTATTACTAAATGTACAGTAAAAATGACAAAACAGTAATTTATACTATATGTTCATCTGAAAAATTTCTATATTATTACTTTTATTACTAATTTATTTGTATTCTTTATTAATCGAATAGTAAATTTTATGAAGAAAATATTAAATTATTACTAAATGTTTAGTACTACATTTTATAATACGATTCAACGATTTTTACTCTCTAAAAATATAGAAATTAACTAAAAATATGCATTGAATACCCTACAGTATACAAAAATTACAATCTGTTTAGTAATTTCTGTAAATCACATGAATAATGTGGTATTAAGTGTTGTACAGCAACTAAAAATTACCAAATGGCTTGTAATTCTTCCGAAGCAGATCGATAAAATTAAAAGTTAATGGGGATAGCATATACAAATATGTATTACAAGTTCAGAAACCTTTGTCCAAAGGAGACATCGGAACGTCAAACATAAGAAAGAACTCGCGCGGAGAAGATCAGGGTTCGAATCTCAGTTAAAACAAGTGATTTTTTAAAAATAAAAATAGACACCAACACCCACACAGATGACATAAATAATAATAAAAATAATAATAAAAAGTTGAAAAACTATTAAAATTTAATTTTATTTATTTCCATTTTAATTAGTAAAATTTACTAAATATATAGTCAAGTTTACTAATGCAGTTTATATTTAAATCAATATTTAAATAATAAAAATGACTAAATATAAATAAAAATCAAATTCTCAAGAAAGTAAAAGTTACACAATTTCGATAGCGTTTTAAGATTACAATTTGAATTTAGTAATTTAACTCATATTATTGAGTAAAAGTTGCTATATTTTTTTCTCCGAGTATTATAAAGCCCTATTGGCCGATTGCATACTTTCAGAACGAATAAAACACGTCCGTGTTATCACGTCCCTATTTTGTTTTAAATTAAAAAAAATAATTCTGACCAATTTATTCATCGGCAAAAAATTTAATTAAAAAAATAAAAATAGTCTCCATAATGTGTAATAAATAACGGTAGGGCTGTTTTCAATGTGGTACACGATTAATCTAAAAAAAGACAACACAAAAGACAATTACTTTTTATTTTTTTTTTTTTTTTATCATAGTTGACATTAAAGCCGGTGTGACATGGTCCAATTCGAGATGAATGAATGGCACCCATGCGATAACGTACACACTGTCACTGTACACATTGTGATATGCCTACTAGCTATGCTAGTGTATTTACTACCAAAATCGAATTGCAATCGTGATAACTTTCCCATACATCCATAAAACCCATCGCCCATCGCCCATTCTTCAATATTCCTCGACTAATTTAGATTATTTTAATACCGCCACTACATTTACAACTCCCATTTTTTTAAGTGCGCCATTCATTACATTAAACTTTTATTTTATATATTTTTATTACGCTTTATGAGTCCGCTTTTAGTATAGAAAATTTTTTACTTTTAATTTTATTTAGTACTTGTACTAAAATATATGTTTTTTACAGAAATTAATTACTTACATTTATAAGAGAAACAAAATAATAAAATTTTTAAGCCAAATTAATTTTTGTAAAACTAAGGGTTCATTTCATGTAAAAACTTAATCAGACCTTTTTTGTAGGAAATTAAATTTCCTATACAAAAAAGGTTTTAATTAATTTTTCATTATTTTTATTCTTTTTTCCGAAATTTTAATTGAAAAACAATTGTAATCAAAATTTCTAAAAATTACAAAAAATATAAATATAGGGGATGGGCAAAATGGAGTACCCCCAAAATTCTAACTGCCGTGCTTAGGAAGAGGGCAGTGACTTCACTTACTGCTTTTCTATTTAATTAATGTTAAATTAACATGTTACCAAAGCATTGATAAGATAGGAAGGCAGTAAGCGAACTTTTACTAAGCACGGCAGTACAAAAAAAGTTTGTTTTTTAAACATTCAAAAATCACTTTTGTAAATATAACTGACCATTATTTTGAATTTTTTTTATAAAACTTTTTCACAAATCAAAAGTTTCAGTCGAAAAATGATAATGACTTGTTTTATGATAAAAAATTTTTTTTTCCTTTGCATCAACAGGCAGAGAATTTTTGAGTAAAAATTACCCATAAAGTTTGGTACTGTAAGGACATCTAGCAACTAAATTTTTACTATGTTGTTAGTAGAAATCACACTTCATTTACTTGCTATCGAGTAGTATATTTTACGATGTGCAAGGAAGAAATTTGGATATTTACTACATGTCCTCAAATTATCGTCAGTATCAAACTTTTTGGATAATTTTTACTCAAAATTTCTCTGCGTGCAATGATTTTGTGAAATGTAATTTTTCTTTATGTGAATTACTTATAAGAAAATTTAATGAAATCAAATTTATTGAATTTTCAGCAGTTTTTTTTTTTTTTTTTTTTCACTTTTTTAAGGGGGTACTCCATTTTTCCCGCAAAAAATGAAAAATTTTTTTTTAATGGCAGCTGAAAACTTCTTCTATATTCACTTTGAACATCATAAAAAAAAATGTTTAACGTATTTGAGTACCCGAAAATTTAGTATTTCCTCAAGTATTCCGTTTTGTCCGTCGCTCCCCTATAGGTGATTGGTCAAATGAATGAGCGCGACCAGTAAATTAACATTATTCAATTTTTACCCAAATTATTTATATTTTAATCACGATTACATAAGGAAATACTTCAAATGTTTGGTTGACAACTTTTAGAACTTTAATTCTAATTTTGTTGCATGTATTAAAAAATACGAATAACCGTTTATGCACTGGTTCAGTATTTATGTACTGGTTCAGTCACTCTATTTTATTAAAATTAATTTTAAAGCCTCATTCTACGTAGAAATTTAATTAGACTTTTTTTGTAAAAAATTAAATGATCTATAAAAATGCTTCTTATAAATTTATATCTCTTTTCACTAGTGTATCCATAATTCAAAAATAAGCTTAGAGGAATATTTAAAAAAGAAAAAAAAAATATAAATCCATACATAAATAAATAAAACCGGCTCTGGAGAAATTATATAAAATATTTGTGTGGAAACTCGAGCATTCGAGCGTGGATGTTTATTTCATTTTTTTTTTTTTTGTAACATTTTTAAAAAAATCCCTTAAAAATTTAAAAATCCAGTTTATTGTTTATTGAGTATCGATTGAATATTCAATAACAGTCGAAAATGAAAAGTGTTTACACTCGGTATATCATAGAAAATTAATTGCTCCAGGCGTATATAATACTATATATATGTTAAAGTTCTGTGAGAGGATTGACAGGATTTCAAATATACATAAAATAAAATACCAGCAACAATAAAAATACTACTCTGTTATCGAGTATTTATTATTGAGAATTGTGTTAGCATGAAATTTAAATCGTTTTATCTCTACTCATCCACAAATCATCAACACATCCATCAACATCAATACATCTACATCTACCCATCAACCATTAAATATTTTAGTTTCACTATAAATTCTTGTGAATAGATAATAAACAAAACAATTAATTATACAACAGTAGAGCAAGAAATTATTTCAGTAATCCAAATATACGGGAATAGAATTAAAAACAAATTAAAAATTCCTGTTAATAAATAATTCATTTATTCAATCAACGTATTGATGATATATTTAATTTTAAGTACCCCCGGATATATTGGACTACCCGACGAGCACGGATATGGTGGTTCGAGAAAATAGTAATGTAACATTGAGGTGCGCTGCAACGGGTACTCCCGAACCAACGGTTACGTGGCGCAGAGAAGCCGGTGGAATGATTACTCTATCCAATTGGCATGAAGGTACATTACTACAGATTTATTTATTTATATTTACACTGTAAAAAATGGGGAGTGAATAGGAAATTTTATTTCAATCTTAAGTCAAACCGTCACTGAGAGTTTCTGAATTTAATAGAAAAAAATCATTCCTCATATACGGAAAAAATAGAACAAGAAAAACTACAGTTTCAAATAATAATTTAAGGATTTCACTAAATTATCGAGTAAAAAGTAATTTTTAAACTGTATTTATTAAAAATAGTATATTGTGTGACAAGGGATGAAATAAGACGATTTTAGACTAGAGTGAAGTTGGCTGCCCGAGCCGTAGGCGAGGGCTGACATCACCCGCAGTCTGAAATCGTGTTTTATCCTGAGTCACCCCCCATGGAAAAAATTTATATGTTGAATATATTAAAAATATATTTCTACATATAAATCATATATAAACGTAATATAACAAAAATATATGTCAAATATACTGAAAATATAAGCGAATATATGCTACATATAAAAAAAATATAAATAGAATATATATGGAATATATAACTTTTGGCCGATTTTCGTATATATAAAATATATGTTCAATATAATGAAGTTATATGTATAATATATTTTTTATGGATAATCACAAAGGCAGTAAAAGCTTAAAGAAATATATACAAAATATATTGGCTTTATATTTAAAATATAATTGATAGAATATATTGTGAATATATGTAAAATATATTTAGTTTATAAGGAAAATATAATAATTAAATATAACCAAAATATATGTGACGTATATTTGAATTATATTAAAAATATAAGTAGGTACTTCTAAAAGGAATAAATGCAGATTATAGTAGGTGCATATATAAAATGTGAAGAATGATATATAAACTAAATATATTAAAAATATATACAAAATATAAGCCGAACATATGATTGAAATGTATAAAGAATATATTCCGAGAAAAATGATTCCAAAATGACTAGGCGGACCTATGATGGAGTTTTCTTTGGAAAATTTGGGCCTGAAAAGTTAGGGGAGGTAACCTGCAGGGGTGCCTAGAAAAACCGATCCAAATTTGTCACGGGTTTTTGTAGGAGTTTTTCTAGAAGAAATTTGTGCCTGAAAAAAATAGGGATGGTAACCAACAAAAGTGCCTGGACAAAAAAGTCGAAAATTTTCATAGGAGCCAGGTAATCAGTGATATTTTTTCCAGGCCTAAATTTTGTCTAGAAAGACTCCCACAAAGGCTCATATGACACTTTTGGAACTTTTTTTGAAGGCACCCTGGCAAGTTACTACTCCTATATTTTTCAGGCCCAAATTTTTGTTACGAAGACTTTAATGACGGTCTTCACGGTGATTTTGGAGTTTTCCCCTCAGAAACCTCCGCTGCTGACCTCAATTATTTCTTTCAGGTTAAATTTCTCCTAAAAAAAAACTCCTACAAAAACCCGTGTGACAAATTAATTTGGACCGGTTTTTCTAGGCACCCCTGCAGGTTACCTCCCCTAACTTTTCAGGCCCAAATTTTCCAAAGAAAACTCCATCATAGGTCCGCCTAGTCATTTTGGAATCATTTTTCTCGGAATATATTCTTTATACATTTCAATCATATGTTCGGCTTATATTTTGTATATATTTTTAATATATTTAGTTTATATATCATTCTTCACATTTTATATATGCACCTACTATAATCTGCATTTATTCCTTTTAGAAGTACCTACTTATATTTTTAATATAATTCAAATATACGTCACATATATTTTGGTTATATTTAATTATTATATTTTCCTTATAAACTAAATATATTTTACATATATTCACAATATATTCTATCAATTATATTTTAAATATAAAGCCAATATATTTTGTATATATTTCTTTAAGCTTTTACTGCCTTTGTGATTATCCATAAAAAATATATTATACATATAACTTCATTATATTGAACATATATTTTATATATACGAAAATCGGCCAAAAGTTATATATTCCATATATATTCTATTTATATTTTTTTTATATGTAGCATATATTCGCTTATATTTTCAGTATATTTGACATATATTTTTGTTATATTACGTTTATATATGATTTATATGTAGAAATATATTTTTAATATATTTAACATATAAATTTTTTCCATGGGGGACACACTATATTTTTCATGATTACCTGCATCGGAACTTCAAGATTCAGTTTCAGCAGCCAGTAAGAAACAAGTTAATTTCAAGCTGATGATGCGGAGAACTGTTAGAAAAGGAGAAATCTGTAGATTACAGTCACTTATTAAATAGCAAATAAGACAAAAATATTATTTTCACTCATTTTTTAGTAATTTTATTTGGTCAATCAAAACAGTCATTTAAAAAATGAAATGAGTAAACTGAAGTGACAAGTAAACAAATGAGAGTAATAAGGCTGCAAATGAGCATTAAATATAACTAACACCGGGCAGAAACATTGTGTTTCCTCCCAAGTGAAGAAGGTTGTTGTCCACCATTTTAAATATAGTGGAAACCTAAACATGCAAACATGCAAATAACCTTCTCAATAAAACAATTTATAGATAAATTGAGAAAAATATAGATAGCCCGAACTGGGAATCGAACCCAGACCAATTCGGTATCGCGCCGAGTGCTCTACCAGTTGAGCTATCCGGCACTATACTATATTCCGTTCAATTTGATCTATAACTTATTGAGCCACACCGTCCATCATACGGTAATACACCATTTTAAATATAGTGGAAACCTAAACATGCAAATAACCTTCTGCCCGCTGTATGAAGGTATTTTTGAATTACGACTTCGCTAGCAGTTGTTTGCAGCATCGGCTTGAAATCAGCTTGTTTCGACGGGCTGTAGAGCCACTGAAACTTTAAGTTTCGATGTTGGTATCATGAATAGTATATTACACACCAAGGGCAGTAAAGTAAGAAATGCCTCAGATCACATCTTTGTTGACTTCGGCTTCACCTCGGCCAACAATTACATGTGATTTAAGACATTTTTTACTTTACTGTCCTAGTTGTGTAAAATAACTATTTGATTTTTACCCCAATAAAATTTCTTCTCACCCTAAAAAAAATTTTTTTCTGTGTATATAAAACTGTAATTTTTTTTTTTTTTTACGTGAATTCTAGATTTAATTTGCATTTACTCAGAAAATTTTTTACAGTGGATTAAAATGGGAATAGTAATTAAATAATTTATAATATAAATATATATATACGCGGGTATAAATATTGCAGTACCTGTTCTAGAGGGTCCGGAACTAACATTGACACGAGTAACTCGTCAGCACATGGGTCCGTACCTATGTATTGCTTCCAATGGTGTACCACCATCTGTTAGTAAACGAATAGTCCTCATCGTTCATTGTAAGTATATATAAATTGCTCGTTCAACTTTGAACCATTAATTTTTATTGTTTTTTAAATTATTAAATTTATTTTATAAATTTTTCTATTAAAACGAAAATTCAACCCAATTTCGATAAATCGATTTATTAAACTTCATATTTCGTCATACATTTTTTTTATATCAATTTCACTTTATTATAAAAATGGGGCATAATGGATTTTTTTTTAACTTTCCCATTTTGCCCCGTGGCTCCCTTTGTACAAAAAAAAATCTGAGTGCATATTTTGATTCCTTTTTCGCTATCGATTATTATAGACTTTGATATATCGGAAAAAAAATATTGTAATTTAAATTTACTACAAAAAAAAACTGACTTTTATTCCGTTAAATACTCAAACCTTTCTCATGAGATTCTATTGTTCATAAAAAAAAAAAAATAAATAAATAAAATAAAGAACACTTGACTCGGTATTTAAATATTAATTATTCAACTCCAGCATTTAATATTAACGCTATTGTATAATTTAACAAAACATGAATTATTTATTCGTTCTAATAAAAAAAATAATAATAATAATATTAAATAAAATAGTTGCGCCAATGATTTGGATTGAAAACCAACTAATAGGAGCTTACGAAGGCCAAATGCTAGTTCTTGAATGCCACAGTGAGGCTTATCCGCGGCCTATTGTCTACTGGACGCGACCTAACAACGAAACAATAGTCAACGGTAAGTTTTAACAAACTTCGTATAATATTGTCAACATTTAATAAATACTTTCGTTTGTAATTAAGTCTTTGGGTACAACTTTGTAAGCCGCTTTATTACGAACCGCGAGGGGTAAGGGGTAAAAGATACAGCGGGCGGTAAAGTGAGAAGGGGAAGGGGTGGAGAAGTAGAGGAAAGGGCTATTTGTTAAATATATGTAGTATAGCTGTAGACTTGTCAAGCTTTTGCTTTATATAAAGTTAAGTAAAATGAATAATTTTCCTTATGCTCACATTGCGCATTGCCACCGGGTAACTCTAAACGCTACCGCAGGAGCAGAAACTGAAGCTGATATAATATCTGCGAATAAACTTGCAGTAACCGACGTTTAATGAAGTAGTTTATGAAGTTGTTAAAAAAAGACATTTATCATCAACAACTTTTTATTTTATCTTTATTACTCTGTACCGTCCGCACAAATGGGTTTATATTTTTTTATTTATAGATTCGGTTATTTAAATTTAAATTACGCGATTATTATTAAGAATACGAAAAAAATTTATGAGACTAAATTTTTAGAAAAATTTATTATCTATAAAAATTTTTTATTAAATTTATAAAATCATTACTTTAAATTTAAATTACAGTTAAACTGTGAAACTTATGAAAAAAACTTAAGAATACTTTTTTGTAGATAATTAAATTTTCTATAAAAAAGTTTATATAAATTTTTTTGTAACTTTGATAGTTAACGAGTTATTTTTATTAAAAAAAAATAAAAATATTAGAGTTATCAAAATAGTATTTATTTGTATAAATAACGAGTATAAAAAATAAAATACTCATATATTTATAATAATTTAAAATCGAAGCTTTGAGTTTGAATTTAATATTATTTATAATTCAAAGTTAACTATCGTTACATCCCGTTTAGCAGTCTAAGACTCAGTTGACGTACCACAAAATTACGTTTTTAACGAGAACGTACTTTTGTAATTACGCTATAAAATTACGTGATAAATTAACCTCATTTTTATAGTATTTAAATAAAAAAAAAAATATATCGTTAAATATGAAATTACAAGATTTACATTTTTTAATTTAAAAAAAATTTTTTCATTCCTACAGATAATAATTACAAATCGGAAGTAACTGCAGACGGTTATGAAACGACGATGAAACTGATTATTAAAAATGTACGGATTCAAGATTTTGGTTCATTTCGCTGTATTGCAACCAATTCATTAGGAGAAAATGACGGCAGAATTAAAATTTATAGTGAGTATTTATTTTTAGCAGAACTACACAAGGAGAATTATCTAATAAATTTTACTCGTTAATTGTGAGTAAAACTGAGCCTGGATGAATAATTACTCTTTCGTTTCTAGATAGTGTTCAATTATAGGGTAAAAAAAACCCAATGTCGAGTAATTTTTAAATCAAAAATAAAACAAAAGGAATCAATTTTTATTCTTTCCGTATTTATTTTGTTTTTGGCCCAGGTTTGTTCTAAACTGTAAGGTAAATTTTACAAAAAATTGTCCCCGTGTAGGGGTAAAATAGACACAAAAAAATCCCGCTGTTTTCGAGCTCACGGAGCTTGAAAACATTACTGTGAATATATTTTCGGGCTCTTCGAGCTCGAAAATACTCTTGTATGCCATTGTTTTCAAAAAAACCGTTTTTTAGCATTTCTTTCTCCCACGATATCTCGCGAACGAATTAATCGATTTTGATGGTTGAGGCGGGAATCGACGTGTTTTATTAAGTTCTACAGCTGATTGGATTTTGAAATTGATCGGATAAGTCACTTCAAAGATAAATGAAAAAAACCGTTTTCCTCCATTTCTTTCACCAACGATATCTCTTGAACGCATTAACCGATTGAGATCGGTTGAGATGGCAATCGACGCGCGTTATTGTGTTCTAAAGCTGATTAGATTTTGAAATCGATCGATGAAGCCGTTTCTGAAAAATTTGAAAGAAACTAAAAAAAAAAATTTTTTTTTTTGTATTTCTTCAATATCTTAGAGTCTATCTTATCGATCGATCTTAAATTTTCAGGAAAGTTGACGGCCGACAAACTCTTTTAATTGCCACCTTAACTATCTCAATCGGTCAATTCATTAAAAAGATATGGAGAGTTTACATACACACACACACAAACACACACACACAGAATCGGGCATCATCCTGAAAATAGTCAGAATAGCTTCCTAGGACCTCAAAACGTTGACATCTGATGAAAATTCGATTTTCGAAAATCAGATTGAAAACAATAACTTCCCGAATTTTTCGAAAATCATAGATTTTCTGAGCGGGAAGTTAAAAATGAATCAAATTTATCAAGAAACAAAAATTTCCGAAACGATTTTTTTTTTAATTTAATTTGATGATTTTTAAAATAAAAAAAAAAAAATTCTGAGATGAAAGTAAAGTTGTGTTCATTTACTGGTTGCCGAGGTCATTTAATTTAGAGAATGTTTCAGCAGGTGAAACATATATAGAGTAAATCGATGGGAGAAAAACCAACGCGACTTCTGTCCGATGACAGCCCTTGTAATTTTCCAATATCAATTTTGTCATACAACCGTTTTAATATTCTTTTTTAATAATATTTTTTTATATTTCTTGTTGTTGATAGTCAAACGATCCCAAATGAATCCATGGCTTTCAATTAACGTCATTAAATAATTAACTATTTTAATTGCCAAAAATAAAAGAAATAATAATAATGATAAATTTAATTATTTTCTCAATGGATCTCATTATTACTTCCTGAGGACTGCACTAGTCCATTATAAGCTCAAGATCTATTACAATGGAAAATTAATTTTACTTTTGTCATTTATATCTTTTGTCTTAAATTCAAAAGTATAAATCTATTACGCTGTTGAAATATTATATATCTATGTATAGAATACTGCTGTCATGTTCACGTAAATTTGCTATAATCAATTATACAGTGACATCAATATGTCAGTCTAAATTAAGATTAAATATTTAAAAGTGTAAATTATAATTTACTAGATTTATCCATTAACTAAAATGTTGAAATTTGTTTTTATCAATCGATCAATTTTGTTTTTAATTGATACGTCAGAGTCTAAAAAAAAAGATCTACGGAGATCAAGGCAGATCTTTTAGCTGTCATTGCAGTTTTTTTTTGTTTTTGTAAGGGATCTACAAAGATTTGTGGAAATTTACGGAAATCATTGGAGATCTTCGTTGATCTTTGTAGCCCTATTAGTCCAGTCGATGTGGACGAAAAAACGGTGCAAGATCAAAAAATGCGCTTTTATTAACCGATTTTGGAAAAAATTTTTTTTTAAATGTTAGAAAAAATTTAAAACAAAAAGTTGATTTAAATTCGATGTGCGCAAAGTTTTTTTTTATAAAAAAATTAGATGTAAAATTGAATATCTCAGAAACTATTGAGAAGTTATCGAGACAAATTAGTATCATTATGTTTGGGATTTAATAACGAAAAAAATAAATTTTGACCGAAGTCTGTACGACGAATAGTTGCTGAGATAAAAATTATTGAAGCGCGAAAAACGAAAGGCTGTAACTCGGTCGCATATCAATATTTTTAGAAATTTTTTTTTTTATTCTTTTGGTAAATAATATATCAAACATAAAAAAAAATTGGTAACTTCCAAAAAAATTTTTTCGAATTTAAAATTTAAAAAAAGTAAAAATCACTTTTTGTTAATTAAAAAATAAAAAAAATAATAAGTTAATAAAATGACCTAATGGATAATTTTGTTTGAACAATTACCTAAACAATTACGGGTAATGACAGTTAAAAAAAATTTTTTTTTCATAAGAAAATGCGTTTTGAAAATTATTGGAATTTATCAACAATTAAAAAAAAAAAAAATTTTTTTTTGATACAACATAAATTCATCTCGCGAAATACTGAATCGAATGGTATAAACTAATTTTGGTCGATTTTTTGAAATTTTTCCTTTATAATTTTCAATATGACTTAAAAAAATTGGTAAATCTTCATAAATTTAAATCTATTTATATAAATCTCCATTGATGTATTTGTGAATTATCGGAAAATCTGTTGAGATCAGTTGAGATTTTTTGAAATCAACATGGATTTAAAATAATGAAAGATTCAAGATCATTAGTCTTTAGAGATCGATTCCAAATTTTTAAATCTACAGAGAGTTAAATTTTTTTTTCCGGATTGTTTGGAATCTCTTTGGCTATGGATTAAAAAAAAAACATAAGAATAAATTGACTAAAAATAATGAAAATGAATCGTTAAATTATTTTCAGAAATAGGAAAACCATCAACGTCACGTAATACAAATTCACGTCGTGATTCTAAAAAATGGAATATTGATAACAATAAAAAGAGCAAAGACGAATTAATGTTTAAAGAAATGATGGAAGAGCTGGAAGAGGAAAGTGATAACGAAGAAAATTTAAGCAATTCAAAATCGTCTACATCAGCCTGTGGTTTACAATGCTGCGGTTATCTTGATGCGCTTACTGTCGTCGTCATGCTTTTAACTATTTTACCAAGATTTACAACAACCACCTTGTCGTAGGTTCTCCACTAGACGGTTTGTCTGCTGTCTCGAATCTAGATACTACAATCTGTCTTTCACCCAACACCCATCACCCATCACCCATCACTACACCCCCAGCTAAAATACTCACACACTTACACATCCACGGACATCATTAAACTTGTGTAAGTTAATGCCAATAGCATTTTATGTCAACAGAGCATCAGTTTAATTAAACTTTAACGTCTTTTAGTACCGACTATTTCTACTCGCGAAAATAAAACGACATTGAGTTTATTCGATTAACAACAGTCGACTTTTTAACGACAAAAATCTCATTTATTTTTATCAATATAAATATAAAAATATATATTTTTATTATTTATTATATAAATACCCTGTCTTCCAAAATGCTGAATAAAATAAAAATATTCAATTCTTTTTCTCTTATTTTATTTTTAATTGGTAGCTTTTAAATTCCCCCACCCCCGCCCCGCGCGTTTTTAATTAATTAGTTTTAAAAATAGTTCACGACTTTTTAAATTTAAAATTAAAATGACAGCTTGAATATTAAAAATTTATAAAAAATGTATATAAATAAATTTATAGGAAATTAAATTTCCTGTAAAATAAGTTCTTCTAAATTTTTACATAAACTCAATAGTTAATGAATTACTTTAATTAAAAAAATTTATTTTTAAAGAGAGTAAATATTTGGATAAAAAACTAAAATAAAAATAATTTAAAAGCTACCATTAATAATATAATTATTTTGTGCTAGATATAACGTTCGATAGAGCGATTTGTAATATAAATTTATACATCTATATAATTGAGCAACTATAATCTATAATAAAATGATGATGTAAAGAATTATTTAAGTCGAGGGATAGAGCAGCTATGTCCGTATTTTTTTTCTGAGATTAGTATCACTATACAGCATATTGATATTATCACACGTTCATTACAGTCAATACACTCTCGATTTCACGACAAGGAACTTGCGCTCATCCGCCACAGTAATAGACAGTTATAAATAATAAATATGATAGAAAAAAAAAAGTATTAAGCTTGAGTTATATGTTACATTCAATATCTATAGACAGCTGCTCTAATTTCTCGCGCTATGTAAATAAATTAAAACCATTTATTTAAATACTAAGAACAAGACAAAGAAAAATTAATATATATGTATATATATGGAGTGTGTGAATAGTATGAATCGAATAACTTTTAAAAATTTCGATTATTTGTTGGTTTTTAAATTATTTGTTTGGAAATCGAATATGCGTTTCGGAATTAGAAAAGTAAATTTTCATTAAAATTGTGGAAAATTTGTTACAATTTCGCAGATTTTTTTGAATAATTTGAAAATATACAAATACTTTGACTACAAACGAATATATTTTAATTTCGCATTATTTGCATATACATATAAGCAAATAATGCGAAATATTTATAAATATATAGAGAGAAGTAGGGTAAAATGCGGCAGCATCTTTTAACAGAAAATTATTATTCTATTGGATTTTTTTCGTAAATTATGAAAATGAATTTCAATGACTAGTTACGGCTTGAATATTTATATAAAATTTTTTTTACCCAATTGTTTTATGATACTGAAGTTAGCCGACGTCTTATAATTTTTGGATTTGTTCAAAACGATAAATTGCAAAAAAAAAGATTTGAAAAAATTGCACTTACAGTATTTTTAATTTTCTACATGTGCATATTTTTGTTTTTTTTTTTCTTGTAAACGATTTGGTGATAAAAGAATTTGAAAGTTTTTGATTTTTTTACTATTAGGCGATTTTAAATTAAATAGTAAACTAAAAAAATTTTTTTTCGTCGAAATGTTAATATGGCCACACTACTTGGGGTGCCCCATTTACTCAATACTTTTCTCTATAAAGACTATAAGGTAAGAGACCCAGAACCCGATCAGGGAACTAGTACCCGATCACTCTTGTATTCATATATTTATATTTACTAAATTTTACTAAATATAGATATTAGGGTGGTCGTTAAAAATTAAATTTTCTCAGATGTGCTATAAACAGCTTCTTTTTAGTGAAAAAATACGTGGGGATTTTGATTTTTTCTTTTTCAGTAAAAAGAACACGTGCCTCAGGACGATCAAAGTTCATTTTTCGAAACAATCGTGGTTTTTTCAAATATCTCATGAAATATGCAGATTAAAGGAAAAAATCATAGGAACAATTTTGTAGGAAATTAAATTCTTGACAAAAAAAATCATTTTCATTTTTTTCATAAAATGTGTATTTACGAAGATATTTTAAAAAAGCTTTTTTAGATCTTATCAGTTGAGAGTTTTACTTAGGATTACGAATGTTAAAGATATAGTGAAGATTTTCAAGTATATAGAAACTATAACAAGCATTTATGATTGATATGTTACGAATTACGAACTTGTCTATATCTAAGAAAAAACGTTATCTTGAACATTTGTAATCCTCAAAACTCTCAACTGCTAAGATCTAAAAAAGTTTTTGTAAAATATCTTCATAAATACACATTTTATAAAAACAACAAATATGACCTTTTTTGTCAAGAATTTAATTTCCTACAAAATTGTTCCTATGATTTTTTCCTTTAATCTGCATATTTCATGAGATATTTAAAAAAAAACGCGACTGTATCGAAAACTGAACTTTCCCTAGTGAAAATTTTTTGATCTTCTTCAGGCACGTGCTCTCTTTACTTAAAAAAAAAAAACCAAATTCCTCACTTATTTTCTCACTAAAAAGAAGCTTTTTATGGGGCGTCTGAGACAATTTAATTTTTAACGAACACCCTAATAGATATACTAATATATGGAGTGATGGAGTATTAGTTCCCTGATCGGGTACTGTCTTTTACGTTAGATAAACATTTATAAAAAAAATACAATTGGCCCTACTCTCCTATATATGTACATATATGCTTGTGTACATTTGTATAAATATATGTTTGCTAATTAAAAAAAATTATTATGTGAACGCATGTTGTTTTGGATGATTTGTACGTTAATTATATAAGTGATGGAATGTATTATAATAACAATTATAATTATTGTGATTTTGATTGTAACAATATATGGTTTGAATTGATAGACTAAGCCTCAGGGAGTTGTAAATAAGTTATCAATGTTTGAGTAATTAATTATTTATTTTAAGTAAATAATTAATTAAGTGTGTCCTTCTTCATGTAAATAATAATAATACTAATAGAGTGTTTATGTCTAGTGGATTTTATTTGTATGATTAAATTATTTGTAAATAAATTAAATGTCAAAATTATATCTTTGTTTGTTTCCGGGAGCCATAAATTAAAGGAAAAAATATCAGACTAGTTTTTAGGTAATTTTGAGTCAGATTTTATTTTAGTTCAAAACAATCAGTAAATTTTCTTTTTTTCAAATTACGAATTTGCTGGTTTAGGTAAATTTTATTCAAAATTCAAACTCAAGGATCAATAAGACACTAAATCTATATCATTAGAAAAAAAAGTTTTATCAGCTTGAGATATAAATAAATTTTATATTTTTTATTTCGTTTTAAAAAAAATAATTAAAATTTTGAATTATGGAAATTTCCAAACTCAAGTAAGACATTTTTTAAATGAAATATAAAATTAAATTAAAAAATTTTTATTTAAAAACTCACCAGATCCAATCCTAGATCTCCAGAAATTATTTAAATGAATACGACTAACTAAATTAATTAAATTTTAAGTCACATAATTATTATTCACTCACTCACTAAAAAATTATTTCACTCATTAGAAAGTTTTAAATAAAAAATTCGAATGAAAATCAAGATGGCGGCACATTTGCTTAGAATTGGAAAAAAATTTTAACCGAAAAAACTTTATTATTATTGCAATTATTAATTTATGATTAAATTAATTTAAAATACACTGTATTAAAGTAATCAATTGTAACTTTTTTTCGGCCAGACAATCTCAAGATGTTTTATTAAACCCCGACTTAAAAAAAAAGTTGAATGTTCAACAAAGTAGAGGAATTTTATAAAAATTAATGACTCAAGTATTTAAGATACTGATCAAAATAAATTGAGTAATTAATTAATTGTTGAGTTTGTCTGATTTAAAGAAAAAAAAAAAAAAACAATGACGAAATTTGCCAGATAACGGAAGCACGACTTGAGACAAAAAATGATATTTATGGGTATTAATTTCGATTGACAATTGTAATTATTATCTCAGAGCGATAATCGATAGTTATTTTAATTATTTAGATAGTATTTTGATCGGTGGAAAAAGTTTTAACAGAATGAAAGTCAATTAAATACGAATGACAATTTGAGACGCCTGGCCCTAAAGCGGTTATGCCGCCATCTTGGCGATAGCCCGCGCGTTACGAAAAATTCAAAAACGCGCATGCGCAAATTTATGTGTACGGAGTGCCGTGCTGTCGCCCTAAAACCTCTTTTAATAACAGTAGGAAAATAACTAAAATCAGAATTAGCACCTGTACTTATACAATAATATTCTGTTTTTTACATTAGACAGTTTTTATGAACATAAAATTTACAACAATGTCGTTGTTTTATATTGAGAGCGTTTAACTATTAGGTAAAAGTAAAATAAGAGAGAAGTAAGTAGTATAAGTTTAAAATAAGAGAGTTTTGTACGTCACCGAAATGTTGCCAACTTAACTTAATTAATGTTTATTTGAATTGAAGTCTAGTTTGAGTGAAAGTAAAAATTGGAAATAATTAAAATAAAAAAAGAGAATACAATTAAAAATGTAGAGCAAAGAATGTTTATTTATTTACAAAAAGTTGGAAATTAAAATAAAAGTTAATATATAAGAGTCAAGCTTAACGAAAAGATTGGTTTCAACTAAAAATAAAATAGTAATGTGTTTGTGTTTACCGTAAGAATGCAATATCTTTCGGTGTATTTTAAAAAAATTGAATATTTAAATCTGTTCTAACATGCAGGGATGGTGTTGTAAACATGTATAAATTAGGTGTAGTCGATTTTGTTATTTTACTCTGAAGATAATACTGACTGTCGATATACTGTGATGTCGTTGGTAATGTAGAATTTTCGTAAAAATGTTTTTGAAATGTATAGTAAATGCAAAGTTTGCTTTAAAATTGTATCTCTCGTGAATGGCCCCGCCACTTTCTACTGGGATTGAAAAAAAAAACCGCCAAGAAATTTTTAGTTTTACTGACGTCATTTTCGTAAAAAACGGACATAATTTGAGCAATTGAATGGTTGAAATAAAAAGTATAAATAATATCCAATTTAATTAATAAGCAAAATATATTAAATCAATGACTGTTTGATGACTATTATAAATAATCAGGTAATTAGGTTATGTTATAAATCATTGGTCGTAAAAATATGAACGCGTTGTCTGTAACTTGTAATTTAATTGTAGGAATCAATTTTTAATTGTTGTATTTATCAACAATACCATAAAAAATTTAAATAAGCGACAAAATGAGCACTCCACCGGAAATAGTGGACATAACTAGTGACAGTGAAGCTAACGCGTCACATGTAGAGAATCAGGATGAAGAAGTTGTTCGTATGTATTTTTAAAATATAATATTTATTTATTATCTACTTAAAATATCATAAAAGTACTGATAATTTTGTTTATCATGATACTGCAACAGGCGGTTTATTTTTAAAAATGTATATAAATTAAATAGTATGTTGTGTGACAAGGGATGAAATAAAACGATTTCAGACCAGGGTAAAGTTGGCTGACATCACCCGCAGTCTGAAATCTGTTTCTTCCTGAGTTACACGCAATATTTTTCATGATTACCTGCATTGGAACTCAAAGTTTCAGTGTCAGCAGCCAGAAACAAGTTCATTTAAGATCAATGGTGTCATCAACTATTAAATTGTCATTTTCAATTTATCTTAAAGCAGAAACTATAAATACTATTTATTATTGACACTAATTTTTATAAAAATGAACCACAGTTAGAATTGTCGTTTACGTAAATAAAAACAATGGTCTAAAATTACTATTAGACAAATGACAGTATCAGTTTTAATTGCAAAAGCTTTCAGTCAGCGGGCAGAAATTTTATGAGTTTCTTCCCAAGGGACGAAAGAAATTTGTTTCTGCCCGTTGACTGAAGGAATTCCCTCGCGGTTTCGGAATCGCTATGAAATTATGCTGAAATTCCGATGAGATTATAGTAAAAGCATTGTGAGACCACGATAAAATTACGGTGAAATCACCATAATTTTGTGCCATTTGGTCACTATAATTTTATGGTTATCTCACAGTGGTTCGATAGTGGTTTCACAGTAATCTTATTATGTTATCACAGTCGTTTCATAGTTACCTTACAGCAGTTTTACCATCGATTTATAATAATTTTATAGTAATCTCACAGTGGTATTGCTGTGAGTTTGGAGTGGTACCATAGCAAATTCACAGTGAATTTACAGTGAACTTACAGTAAATTCACAGTGAATATACACGGAGAAAAAAATGCTGTAAATTTTACTAAGAAATATGAGAATAATTTTACTATCCCGTTCAGTAAATTTTACTATATTAGAATGGAATTAAATAAAATTAAATTTTTACTAGCTATTAACTTTTTATTATCAGTGCTATCATTTTGATAATTATTGTTATTTATGTCATCTGTATTGGAGTTGGTGTCGATTTTTATTTTTAAAAAATCACTTGTTTTAACCGAGATTCGAACCCTGATCTCCCGCGTGCGAGTCCTTTCCTATGTCTGACGGCCCGATGTCTTCTTTGAACAAAAGTTTCTGAACTTGTAATACATAGTTGTATATGCTATTTCCACCAACTTTTAATTTCATCTATACATAGTAGAATTTACTATACAGATAGTGAAAAAATATAATCTTGTTAGAAAAAAATACATTACGTATAATAATTTTTAATATCTTCTTATGTAATAATAGCCAACCAGTAAATTTTACTAAATGTTTTGTAATAATTAAAATACAGAATGTATTTATTTAAATCTGTTAGTAAATTTTACTACAATATTGTAATTTTTACTATATTTTTTTCTCCGTGTACAGTTAATTGACAGTGAATTTTTGTTAAATTCACAGTAAATATACAGTAAATTAGCAGTGAAAATAATAATAATAATTACGAAATATGGATTACTTTATAAAAAAAGGAATTGCCACTATACAACTCTACAGCTACGATTTGACGACTGTCAAATCACCATAAAAATATATTCAAATCACCATAAATTTACTGTGAAATCTTGGTGAAATCACCATTAATTTACTGTAGAAACGTTTCGAACTCACTCCATTACCACTACCAGATCACCATAGAATTGCAACAAAATCATGGTAAAACTAATATAAATTTATTGTGAACCCATTATGAACCCACAGAGTTACCACTGTCAGATCACCATACACCTGTGGTAAATAGACGGTGCGACCACCCCAAAACACTACGATAAATCAACCGTAAAATTACTGTAAACTCACAGTGAAATCACTACTAAATCACAATGACCAAATAACCCAAAATGACAGTGAATTCACTATTAAATCACCGTAAACATACCGTAAACTTACGGTGAAAGTTATTTCACTGTGATTTTACAGTAATTTCAAATCCGCGAAGGTTCACAATTTACGCGTTTGCGTAAATCAATTCGCGGTGTTGGACTAAAATTCGCTTCTTTCGACTGGCTGTGGAGACACTGAAACTTTAAGCTTCGATGCTGGTATGAAAAAAAAATGATCGGGTGTTGGATATTTTTACTCACACTTTTAAAAAACTGATTTTTATTTCTATTTGTTTTAGTTGTTTACGAAGCAGTGGCTAAAAAACATTCAGGAAATAATGTTCTTAATTCGTTGTTTGCGCTTACAAATCAATGCCATTTAAATAATAATGGCCTACCAGTTATTTCGGCACAGCAAAGAATGAAAATTTGGGGCGAATGTTTTATTTTGAATCGTATTGCAATGCAAAATATGCAAGCATTAACAAACATGGCCGAATGTTTTTTGACAACTTCTACTGCTACTATTAGTACTACTGGTAGAACTGGTTCTAATAATGATAATGATAAAAATAAAGTAAAGCTAGAAGAATTGCAAAATAATCTTGAGACGATCAATAAATTGATAAATGAAAACAATTCTCAGAATAAAGATGAAGATCAAGCAAATGATGTAATTGAAGAATTGGTTGTCAAGGATCAAGAGAATTATTCAACAGACAATGATTGTAGTGAAGTAAATCTAGTTCCGGTTGTTAATAATGACAATTCTAAGGATGACAAGAATGATTTTGTTGTTCTGAATGATGGAGCTAGTGGCCCATCAAACTTGCAGGTACAAGTTGATGAAGTTGTTGACAATTCTAATGCGGGAACTGCGCATGAAAAAAACACTGAACCAGTAAACCCAATTACTGAATCAGATCAAACTGGAAACTCGCATGATATAAATCGTCATATTCATCATCACCGTCATCAATCAGAAAACAAAAAGTCAATTTCTTGCTCAACCGAAAAAGAACTCGAGTGTTTATTTTGCAGAAAAATATTTACTAGTAAAAAAACTTTGATGCTTCACTTGGAGACCCATAAAAAAGATGATAATTATTACTGCAATGTCTGTCTTTATACAACAAAATTTTTGTGGACTTTCAAAAACCACATGAACCAGCACATCAATGCTGGACTGTTCATTTGCTATGAATGTGGTGACTCATTTGTAAACAAATCATTAATAAAGAAACATTTGAAATCTCATCACAAGTCCAAGTTTCGAAATTCTAATCGCTACCGACGTTCGAAATCTTCTAAAAGATTGACAGAGGAATGTCCGTTCTGCAAAAAAAAATTTTTAAGTAAACACAATTTAGAACTACACAAAAAAACCCATAAAAAAAAAAATCATTTTTACTGTAATGTCTGTCTTTATAAGACAAAAAGTACTCGAAACTTTGTAAGTCACAGTAACAAGCACATGAATGATGAACTATGTGTTTGTTACCATTGCGGTAATTCATATAAAATCAAAGCATCATTAGAAGATCACTTGAATTCTCATCGTGATCCCAATTCTCAATTTATTAATCATCATAATGCAATAAGTTTTAGGAATAAAAATCTCGTGTGTTTATTTTGCCAGATAAAATTTCCAGACATTGAAAGTTTGGAACAACACAGAAAAACCCATAAAAAAGGAAGTACATATTATTGCAATTTGTGTCTTTATACAACAACTGTTTTAAATTATTTTTATAAACACACGAAGAAGCACTTCAATGATAACTCATATACATGCTATCATTGCGGAAAATCATTTAAGAAAAAAAAATCAATAGAATTTCACTTGAATTTTCATCGTGATCCCAAGTATCAATTTATTAATCATCATAATGCAAGAAGTCTTGTAAATAAGAAGCTCGTGTGTTTAGTTTCCCAGAAACAAATTTCCAGACATTAAAACTTTGGAACAACACAAAGAAACCCATAAAAAGGCAAATAATTATCACTGCAATGCATGTCTTTATAAGACGAAGGATACTCGGACTTTGAAAGTCACACCAACAAGCACATAAACGATGAATTACATACTTGTTATTATTGCGGAAAATCATTTAGAATAAAAGCGTCATTGGAAAAACAATTAAATTTTTGTCATAATCCGAATTTTCGGGCGATTAATCATCCGGATTTAAGGGATCGTTGAAATAAAGGACTGAAGTATTGATTTGAAACTTCACGACAACAAATATATACAGGAAAAAGTAATTATTAATGTGATTTTTAAAAAAACATTAACGAACACATGACTACAAGTTTACCTAAACTATTATTAGTAATTATTTGAAATTAAAACGCGATTTCAAATTACTTAAGTTATTTTTATAACTCGGACTTTCATGTTCAGTAAATCAATCTAAAGTTTTTCTATTTTTTTCTTATTCGAATGGAGAAATAATAACAATTAATCAAATATATAATGAATAAGTATCTGATTAATTATTTATCGACGTAATTAGTTATAATCTTTATATTTATTTTAATAAAATTATTTTTCATGATATTATTAAGAAGCTATTGGTTTAATCATAAGTAGAAATAAATAATCCGTATTCAGAAATTTCATTTTAGAAGATAATAAAAATATAACTAAGATTTTATTTTGATTTTTACTTACACACATGTATTTTTTTTTTCTAATAAACATATTCTATTACTATTAATTTTATTATTTAATTTTCCTATTTGTATGTTTGTCTTCGCATTGAATTCCTGTAAATAATTTTGAATTAGGAAAAAAATTTTGTAAATCCAAGTACTTGCAATAATTATAATTTATACAATATAATAGAAAAGCTTGCCACTAAATAAAAATTCAACATTTAAAAACTGATCAGAATTTTGTCGATTTGAATCGACTAATTTCAAAAGTTACGAATAATTCAAAAGCTTTCGGATAACTAAAAAACTTTCGGCCAGTTCGAAAGTTTTCGAATTATTCGATTTGAACCCGATTCGCACACCCCTAGTTTTTATGTTTATATATTTATTTTCTGTCATATTGCACACCTCAAGCACGAAAGCGCAGGTGTGCTTTATGGACGGTGTTTTTTTTAACACCAAATTGTACTTGTCAAATTGTTTTTTTTTTGTACTTCTGTTTCTTCGCTAAAATTAATTTATAAATAAAATAAAAAAGTTTATTTTTAAAATTAAATTCTTTAAATTGTCTCCTTATTTATCACTTAATTTTCAGCCATTACTAAAGCTAAATAAATAGCTGTGATAATTAAATCAGACTTTAATTGTAGAGGTGTGCGAATATTCGAATTTACGAATTATTCGTCTCGAATCGAATCAAATTATTCGATTCAAATTTCGAATCGAATAATTCGAATAGTTCGAATTTTTCGAATAATCTGAATTCAAACCAAATAATAAACTAATTAAATTAAAGAAGAATTCGCATTCGTCGTAATTATCAACATTTTTGACTTCCCGCTAAGAAAATTGTAAATTTCTAAAAATTCGGAAAGTTATTGGTTTCGGACGGATTTTCAAAAATCGAATTTCTAAGAGATCTAGATCTCTTATATGATCATATATAAACTTATATGGTCATATCTAATTATACATGGCCAGATATGAATTTTTTTCCCGGGCTTGCAGACTATCTGACATGGAAAATTTTAAAAAATTTTGCCGTGTAACATGTTTTATTTAATTTATGTAGAATTTTCGAATAAAAATACGAAATTTACCTTTTCATCTCGTATATGACCGGATGACACTTTTTTTTACAATAGTTTTATTATTTTAGTAATGAATTCTGTGAAAAAAATATTCAAATTGAGTCAAATACACCCGACCCTCGCGGTTTTGCGAATGCCGTAAAAATGCCGTAAATTTTCGGCATTTATACACATGCCGTAAATTTACCGTAATAATTTGGTAATAATATGGTTATATTGGCCAGTTTTTTTGCTGTACTTATACTGTAGAGTTACCAGATTATTATAGTAAAATTACCATAAAAATGCCGAACTTTTACCGAAAAAATGCTATATAAATACCGCAATAATGCGATAATTTTATAATAATAAAATCGTATTTTTTTGGTAATTATACCGTAGATATCCTGCGATTTTGCCAGATTTATCCTGATATAATGAAAAATTGTAAAAAATTTGGTTTTATTTTATATTTGCTTCTGCGGTTAAAATCATCGAAAATGTGCAAAGTGTAAAATTTTATATTTTATTCTATTAGTTCACACATTTCTTATTGAAACAAAAGAATGTAAGTGAAAATAAGAATCCGGGAAAATTGAGGTTTTCAATTTTCTTAAGTTTGTTTGTATAGATATAAATACAATAAGTATCAACTTTCGAATAAGCGATTTGGCATAATGGTTGATGGATCAGGTTTTAAGTCAGTAGCACTCGGGATCGAGCCCACGAGTTGGCGGGGTTTTTTTTTTTTTTTTTTTTTTCATGACAGTTATTGTACATATAACTTTATAATGTTATATATAATTATATATAATTAAATAAAATTTTATATAATAATATATAATTTTTGTTCCGGGTAGAACGGTTTAATGCTGCAAAAATGCCGAAAATATGCTGTATAATTACGGTTTTAATGCTGTTAAAATACCGTATTTTTTCTGTTTTATTACCGTAAATATTTTGAATTTTTTTCGTAAATTTTTGGTAGTAATGCGGCAAAAAAACTGGCCAAAATAACTTGAATAATACCATATTTATGCAGTATTTATACCGTATAATTCCGGTATTATTTCGGTATTTCCAAAACCGCGAGGGGAACAAGACAACTTCCATCGAAATCGATTAATTTAAGAGCACAAAACAATCATTTGAACTATTCGAATTAGTCGAATATTCGATTCGAATGATATTCGCACACCCCTATTTAATTGTTATAATTTATTTATATAATTTTATAGTTGGATTAGCGAGACTGCATTTCAGATATTTTCGTTTTTTACCTCCACCATTTAAATATCAAAGGCTTGCGCCTTGATGGTGGGGGCAAGAAACCGAAAATATCCGAAACGCAAACTTCCGCTAATCCAATTATAATTTACTGTAAAATAAAAAGTAAAGGTGGCGCTAAATAATTAACTGTCATTGTGATGTTGATACTTAAATAATCGTAATTAAAAAATGTTGCAATTACTATTAAATTCCGGGTCAATTCTTAACATTAATTATTTTGATCAATCTGTAGTTAAAAAGATCAACAATTCTAGTGATAGTAATTTAATTACTGCAATAATAAAATTTAGTAAATTACGAAATAAAAGTAATGAAACCCAACCACCAAAATTGGTAATTAAATTGACTCAATTGAATGAATTAATTTAATTAAATGAATTAATTTAATTAAAACAAAAAATTTCGCAGAACACTGATGATCGCAATCATTTAGCAGTAAATAACAAATCCCATAAAATTTGTTGCATTGAATATGTTTGCCATGAGTGTCATAAATTATTCATATCAGCAGGTGAGAATTTACCCATCATAAATTTTTAAATAAATTACATCATCATATTAATTATCAATTAATTGCAGAAAAGTATAATGAACATGTGCTGATCAATCATAAAAATAGAAAGTGTCTGAAATCTGATGGATTTAACAAGGAAGCCAATAAAAAGTTAAATTTCCAGAATCCTCTAGAGGAAAAAAAAATCTACAAACACCCATGTCCACATTGTACACACACAAGTAAAACAATGAGTGCTCTAAAAATGCATTTGACCTCTCATTCTGATGAGCGCCCTTACCAATGTCCGCATTGTAACCATACTTTTAAGATTAAATACCATTTGAAGTATCACTTGCGTATCCACTCTAGTTACCGGCCTTACAAATGCCCGAATTGCGCTTATGAGAGCGTACGACTCTGTGATTTAAAATGTCATCTTCGTGTTCATACGAGCGAGAAAAATAAAATTTATACACTTGAGTGTTTATTTTGTCCTGAAAAATTTTCAGACCGTTATAGTTTGATGCTTCATAAAAAAGTACACAAAAAAGGAAGACGTTATTATTGTACTGAATGTTCTTATTCAGTATCTCAAGCAAATAACGCTAAGAATCATTTTGAAAAAAAGCACATTGGAGAACGTAAATAGCATTCATTTTATCACAAGAGTTACAGGCTTTAGTATTCATTTTTGATATTTTTCTTTGGTATTTAAGTATATAATTTTAATAATTTTATAATTAATATTGTAGCTGATAATAAATAATCTATTAAAGATAAAATAATTTTACTTTTTATTTTTTAAAAATATTAATAAATAATTTATTATATGAACTTGTTTTCAAAATTTTATTCAAGATCTTCATTCAAGTCAAGTACCCTATCCAAAAATTCCCATAGAATCCACTCAACTGCGACAAAAACCGCATAGAATCCTATAGACTGTGTTGGTTTCTATGTGGTTTTTGTCGCAGTTGAGTGGATTCTATGGGAATTTTTGGATAGGGTAAATTTTTTCTGCTAAAATTTATTTCAATTGAAAAAAAATAATTAAATTAAATTCTGATTTAATTTTTATTCAAATATTTGAATAAATTTTTATTTAAATTTCGTCTTGCTCAACTCTAGCCCGCATTACCACTTTTAAAAATTTTCAAGGCCCATTTTGCCCCTTGTTATTAATTTACATGCCTATTTTACCCCTTGCCCAATTTTCCTTCCTCCTTTACGTTACAATTACAAGTACTTAAGTTTTTATGTCAAAGAAGAAAACTAAAATAAATTTTTAAAAAATATTTCACTAAAAATAACAAAATTTTAAATTTTCTGTCTTAAATTTTAATTTGAAAAATGATTAATATGAAATCTGCATGTAGACTGCGCTGAAAACTACAAAAATGTCTGATTGTTTACATTTTTAATTCACTATCTTCGTAAAATTAATTTGAAGGTTAAAATAATTGAAATGTCGCAAGAAAATTTGACTTTTTTGTCAAATCTTTTAAACATTTCCTTAGATGAACTCAAAAAAATTGAGATTCCTGAAAAAAGTGTCATTGTTACTTCAATTAGAGATGTTCATTTATCAACACTCGAAGAGGATCCACCTGTTACACGAAAATGGGATGAATATCGTTACGAAATACAAAGGGTCGAATATATTTGTCAGGATTGTTTGAGTTCGTTTAGTTCAGCAGGTGATTATATTTTCTAATTGTCATTTAAATATATTTTGAACAGTAATTATATCTAAGTATTTATATTTAGAGCAACATAGACAGCATGTACTGTCTAGTCATACGGACATAAAGATTATAAAAACTGAAGAGTGTGAATTTAAAACCCAAGATTGCAACCCGACTGTTTGCAACAAAGATCAGACTCGTAAATTAGCAACTGAAAACCCGCATGACATAAATCGTCATGTCCATCATCACGGTCATCAATCAGAAGACAAAAAGTTAATTTATTGCTCAACCGAAAAAGAACTCGAGTGTTTATTTTGCAGAAAAATATTTACTAATAAAAAAACTTTGATGCTTCACTTGGAGACCCATAAGACAGGTGATAATTATCACTGCGATATCTGTCTTTATACAACAAAATTTTTCTGGACTTTCAAAAACCACATGAACCAACACATCAGTCCTGGACTGTTGATTTGCTATGAATGTGGTGACTCATTTGTAAACAAATCATTAATAAAGAAACATTTGAAATCTCATCACAAGTCCAAGTTTCGAAATTCTAATCGCTACCGACGTTCGAAATCTTCCAAACGATTGACAGAGGAATGTCCGTTCTGCAAAAAAAAAATTTTCGGTAAACGCAATTTGACACTACACAAGAAATCCTATAAAAAAGGAAATCATTTTCACTGTAACGTCTGTCTTTATAAGACAAAATATACTCGAAACTTAGAAAGGCACACCAACAAGCACTTGAATTATGAATTATATATATGTTACCATTGCGGTAGGTCACATAAATTCAAAGCTTCATTAGAAAAACACTTGTTTTATGAGCATGGCCTCCAGATTCAGTTGATTGATAATCTTCAGTATCCAGAGAATCGTGTTGGTAAAAACCCGAGGGATTTACTCGGCCAGAAAAAATTATCGAATGCTGATAGTTTGAAATTTGTTGATGCAAAGCATAAAAAAGTGACTTATCAATGCGATGTGTGTCTCTATACGACATCTGCTAAGTATAATTTGGACCGGCACATCAGGACACACGAGACCAATAAAAGATATTTCTGTTTTCATTGTGGCGCATCATATAAAATAAAAGCATCATTGGTCAAACACTTGAACTTTCATCGTGATTCGAAATCAAAATCGATTAATCATCATCAGCATCGGATCAATCACATAAAACAAAACTGTACGTGTTTAGTTTGTCAGAAAAAATTTCCGGATGTTAAAAGTTTGTGTCGCCACAAAGGGACACATAAAAAAGGAAATAATTATCATTGCAATGTATGTCTTTATAAGATACCTACATTACATAACTTTGATAGGCACATGAAGAAACACATTAATGATAAATTGTATACATGCTATCATTGCGGAAAATCATTTAAAAAAAAAAAATTATTAAAAGGTCACTTGAATTCTCATCGTGATCCTAATTCTCAATTTATTAATCATCATAATGCAAAAAGTGCTATAAATAAGAAGCTCGTGTGTTTATTTTGCCAGAAAAAATTTTCAGACATTATAAGTTTGGAACAACACAAAGAAACCCATAACAAGGGAGATAATTATCACTGCAATGCATGTTTTTATAAGACGAAGGATACTCGAGACTATGAAAGTCACATCAACAAGCACATGAACGATGGATTACATACTTGTTATCATTGCGAAGAATCATTTAGAATAAAAGCGTCATTGGAAAAACACTTTAATTTCTGTCATAATCCTAATTTTTGGGCGATTAATCGTCCGAATTTAAGGAATAGTTAAAATAAAGGACTGAAGTATTCATTTGAAATTTCACGACGCCAAATATATAAAAGAAGAAATGATTATTAAAGTGATTTTGAAAAAATCATTAATGAACACGTGACTTAAAATTTACCTGTGCTATTATTAGTGATTATTTGAAATTTAATCGCGATTTCAAATTACTTGAGTTATTTTCATAACTCGGACTCTTAAGATACTGATCGATCATGTTCAGTAAATCAATCAAATGTTTTTCTATTTTTTTTTACTACTCAATTGAAGAGATAATAAGTAATTAAATAGATAATTTATATTATCGAATTAGTTATAATCTTTATATTCACTTTTATAAAATTATTTTTTATGATATTAAGAAGCTATTGGTTTAATCATAAGAAGAAATGAATCATCCGTACTTATAAACTTTATTTTCGATAATAAAAATATTAATATTTTGTTTTGTTTTTTACATGCAAACATGTAGTATTTCTTTTTCTAATAAACATATTTTTCACTATTAATTTAAGTATTTGATATCCCTATTTTTATGTATGTCTTCATTATCGTAAATAATTTTTAATAATGAGAAAAAAAAAGTTTAAAAAATCCAAGTACTTGGAAAAAGTATAATTTATAAAATACAATAAAAAAATTAAATATTTTCATTAATTAATAAAAATTCCATTGGAATTTTACGATTAATTAAAAAAAATCTACTGTACCAACCCTCTGAAGAAACATTTCTCCCATAAAATCGAACTTAGTTTGCGACCGTCAATTATATTTGAATTATTAACAATAATTCATAATTAAAATTTTTAAATTTAAGTTTTAAATTTTTAAAACGATTTCAGACCAGGGCGACGTTGGCTGACATTACCCGCAGTTCTACCAGGGTGCCCATAGGCGGCTACAGTATATAAAGGGTTATGTAACAAATGATCCGAGGACAATTGATCCGCGACAATTGATCCTTGCGACGATTGATCCGTCAATAAAATGCGTGTAACATGAAAAATTACGCCCTTTTTTCACTAACTTTGTGTGCGTGTAATATAAAAAATATACTCACACACAAATTAGTGAAAAAAGGGCGTAATTTTTCATGTTACACGCATTTTATCGACGGATCAATCGTCGCAAGGATCAATTGTCGCGGATCAATTGTCCTCGGATCATCGGTCGTGTCACCATATAAAGCCAAAAAGGCGTATAAAAATGTCTTTTTGGAATTAGTGACGTGATATTTAAACTGATAATCCTACTAAGATACTTACATGCGGTTATAATTTTAAATTCGAGATAAAGAGGTCCAAGTGTATGTATTCGAGTTATGGAGGGTAAAAATGTACAGAAATAGCTTGTAGGGGTTTAGGTATCCTAAAAGGAAACCTAAAAGGGACTCACTAATTATTTCGACTTATAGAGGGTAAACATTTCGAGCAACGGAGGTTTTGGGGTTTGGAGGGAAGGGGATGAAACATTTCTTCGAGTTTAGGAGGTTTTCGACTTATCGAGGTTCGACTTACAGAGTTTCTACTGTAATAATATATTTATAAAATATATAAGATATTACATAGTTATTTTATATTATAGATTTATAGATAACAACCCTTTATTACAATACTATAATATTATTTTTATGAGAACTATGAAATAAATAACTCGTACAATACACTGATAACAATAACAAAAAAAAATAAATAAATAATAATATTAAAAGTTTAAAAATAATAAAAAAATAATGTTTCATTCTAATCTTTGATTTTTCCTGTTTACTTTTTGTAACACAAAATAATGTATATGTACAATTACTCATTGATAATATAAAATATAAAACTGAATAAGCATTGTTTATGTTATTGAAATAATAATTATTAATACAAACACAACTTGAATAATAATAAACATAAGAGTAATAATAATAATGATATTGATAATAATACCAAACAGTCACTACGTGACTGCCCGAGTCCCGTTATTAAATTTATAGAATATGATTTCGATTTCATTGTTTTTTGCAGCCTTATCAATTAACTCCGATATTTCGTTTGTTTTATTATTATTTAGGTGTAATACGACAAATCTTCTCATTAAGTAACGACATTATTGATTTTGATATTTGTTTTGAAAGTTTACCAAACAAATGTTGTTTTCCATTAATATAAAAAAATTAAATATCTAATTTCAAATATAATAAAATTTTTATGTCAGTTATTTTATAATATATTATATATATTGTTCTATATATATATATAATATAATGTTCTTTAACACGAAGTTTGAATATATTTACAATTATTGATAAAACTTAAGATATTAAATTAATTATTGCATTAAATGAAAGATACCAATCCAAGTCAAGAACGTTTATTGATATCGAATTTATTAACATTATCTAATTTTTCCATATAAGTATGGTGGAAGTATTACAATAATAATAATAATTTTTAATTGATAATAATATTAATTAATAACAATTTGGTTTAATTATTACAATGAATTAATTATTCATTCGTAATTTCCCATATCACAGTATTCAAATTAATTCATCTACTATATTTCAAAAACATTTTTACGAAAATTCTACATTACCAACGATAACACAGTGTATTGACAGTCAGTATTATCTTCAGAGTAAAATAACAAAATCGACTATACCTAATTTATACATGTTTACAAACACCATCCCTGCATATTAGAACAGATTTAAATATACAATTTTTTTAAAATACACTGAAAGATATTGCATTCTTACGGTAAACACAAAAACATTACTACCCTTGCAGATTTGAATCACGGTGGAAACACCGTGGAAGTGTAAACACCGTGGATCCACCGTGGTTACACCGTGGGTTTGTTCCATTTTACCACCGGATATACACAGTGTATCCACTGTGATTACGCGGTATATCCACCGTGATTTCACGGTGGCTTGACCACTGTGTATACACGGTGTTCCCACTGTGATTACGCAGTGTACCCACCGTGATTCCACGGTGGCTTTGTGCTATTTCACCACCGTGGTTCCATGGTGGATACACCGCGTAATCACAGTGGTACAATGGAACAAACCCACCGTGTTTCCACCGTGATTCAAATCTGCGAGGGATATTTTATTTTTAGTTGAAACCAATCTTTTCGTTAAGCTTGACTCTTATATATTAACTTTTATTTTAATTTCCAACTTTTTGTAAATAAATAAACATTCTTTGTTCTACATTTTTAATTATATTCTATTTTTTTATTTGAACTATTTTCAATTTTTACTTATACTCAAACTAGACTTCAATTCAAATAAACATTAATTAAGTTAAGTTGGCAACATTTCGGTGACGTACAAAACTCTCTTATTTTAAACTTTTACTAATAGTTAAACGCTCTCAATATAAAACAACGACATTGTTGTACATTTTATGTTCATAAAAACTGTCTAATGTAAAAAACAGAATATTATTGTATAAGTACAGGTGCTAATTCTGATTTTAGTTATTTTCCTATACTGTTATTAAAAGATCGCATTGGTCAATTTTTCGCTGATCAATTGACGTCAATTGTCTAACAATTATTAGACAAAATTTTTCTACTTTACATCACTATATATTAGGGTGGTCGTTAAAAATTAAATTTTCTCAAACGCACCATCTAAAACTTTTTTTTAGTGAAAAAATAAGTGGGGAATTTGGTTTTTTCTTTTTAAGTAAAACGAACAGGTGCCTCAGGACGATCCAAGTTCATTTTTTGATACAATCGCGGTTTTCTTTAAATATCTCATGAAATATGCAGATTAAAGGAAAAAATCATAGGAACAATTTTTCAGAAAATTAAATTCTTGACAAAAAAGGTCATATTCACTTTTTTTTATAAAATGTGTATATATGAAGATATTTTTAAAAAACTTTTTTAGATCTTATCAGTTGAGAGTTTTGAGGATTACTAATGTTAAAGTTATAGTGAAGATTTTTAAGTACATAGAAACTATAACAAGCATTTATGATTGATATGTTACGAATTACGAACTTGTCTATATGTAAGAAAAAACGTTATCTTCAACATTTGTAATCTTTTAAATGCTCAATTGATGAGACCTGAAAAAGTTTTTTAAAAATATCTTCATAAATACACATTTTATAAAAACCACGAATATGACCTTTTTTGTCAAGAATTTAATTTCCTACAAGATTATTCCTATAATTTTTTCCGTTAATCTGCATATTTCATGAGATATTTGAAAAAAAACCGCGATCGTTTTGAAAAATGAATGATCGTCCTGAGGCACGTGTTCTATTTACTTAAAAAAAAAAAAAAAACAAAACCAAACTCCCCACGTATTTTTTCACCAAAAAGAAGCTTTCTATGGGGCGTCTGAGAAAATTTAATTGTTAACGACCACCCTACTATATATACTTAGAGTTAAATAAATTTTCGCGGTAAAAAAACAACGCGCGCGGGCATTTTAATGCGCATGTGCGTTAACCTGAAAAAAAAGTACCTCCAAACAAACAACCATCCAATTTGTAACCAAACAAAGTGTAAATAATAAACTAAGTTTCAGATATGTCTATAAAAATAATAATGATATAATCATAATTATTCTTATTATTATTATGAGTGAATCGGACGATACTGATATCTTACTACTGATACCTCCGGATTTATTCACCGTCGCCTCTTCTCAGTCTGATGACAGTTTGGTGGACTACCAGCATCAGCGTAATTTAAATAACTCAACAGTTGTCTCAGAATTGCTGGAGCACGTCCAGTCTCTGGAAGATCGGATAAGTGCAATTGAAGTTAAAGATATCAGTCTGGATCGATCGGCTTACGAACTGGCTCCAGCAGAGCTTCGTATTCCCGGAGCTGGAGCTGGAGCTGGAACTGGAACTGGAACTGGCGCTGGAAGTTTCAGTGCCAATACTTTGCTCAGTGATTTTTTAAATGAAAAAAATAATTCAGATACTAAATCATCTTCCAGTTTTCCAGTGACTCGTATAAATTATTATAATTTACATACTCCAGTTTCCAGTATTTCTACACCAACTAATTCTCCAGTTAAAAAATATGATGAAATAAAATTTAATAAAAATTATAGAGTTAATGGAACTGGAACTGGAGCTGAAGCTGGAATTCATGTAACAAATGAAGCTGAAGTTAAAAATGAAACTAATGGAGCCACGGGAACTAGAGCTGGAACTGTAACTGGAGTTGATGGAATTGGAATTAAAAATTTATCATTTTCATCTTTAAGTTTTAAAAATAATAATAATGATGATAACTTACCAGGTTTATTATCATTAAATACTTCAAGAGATAAAATAGAATCACCTAGAAATAAATTTGAGTACCCGATGTCCATAATGGAGAGAACAAAACTCTGGGAGTCCAAAAAATCACTCAATACGAGTACCCCAAAAAAATCAATTGATTTTAATAACAAGTCTGGAGAGGGACATGACAGGGCTGATTTTTTTTTTGATAAAAATAAAAAAGATGATTGGTAATTCATATTTTTGTTTTTTTTTTATTTATATTTTTTGAAATAATTCTTTAAAATGGATTTTTTTTATAAGGAAGTCGCAACCTTTGTTGTCGTTGACAGACTTTTGGACGCCAGACCCCACGAAGAGTCAAGATGAAATCCTCAGGATCAGATTGGAAGAAGAGAAATTTCGCCGGGAGGTAAATTGTTATTATTATTGGCTGCGGTTAGAGGAAAATTAAAAAAGAGAAAAACTATGAGAGTCAGCGGTAAATTTCCGTTAGTTTGAGTACCCACATCGATATATTTCGATTAAGTACAAAAGTCATATTTTTTATATATTATTAAGATCAGTTGAGTTGATAAGTGATATTGTACTTAGAATATAGACTTGTGGGTACTCATTTTACGTGAAATTATATCAGCTACTAAAATATGACATTCATATATTTAAAAAAAATTTTTTGTTCGATAAATAATAAAAAGTCATATATTTATTTTTTCCAGCATTGCGAACAAATGATCCAGGAATTACAAAAAAGGTTACTAGAGCAACAGGAAAAAATAGCAGTAGCAATACGAGTAGATAAAGACAAAAGTGACATTATTACAAAGTTCCAGGATGTCTGGAATAAATTTAGAGTCCGGTGGGATGATTTGGAGTCAGAGCACAATCAGCTGCAGTCTCATGTTCAGGAACTGATGGCCAAGCACCAGCAAGAATTGGAGAGTCTCAATTCAAAGTTGAATTATAAAGACGAAGAATTGAAACAGACTGAAAATCTTCTGAGGGAATCAGAAAAAAAATGTGAGAGTGCAGTAAAAGATAAATTGAATCTTCTAGAAGAGCATGCTAGTGAGTTAGAAAAATATAAATCACTCGTTCAAGCTGCTGATCAACGTTACGACGATTTAAAAAGCGATTTTGATAAATCGAAAGTTTTGAACGAGCAGCTGGAACAGACGGTAAAGAATCTGCAGCAAGAGTTGCACAGAGAACGTCTAAAGAATACAGAAGTACGCAGTGAAATGTCTGTGGTACACAAGGCATTGGATACTTGTGAAGCTGAGCTTATGGTTCTGAGGCAGGAGAAGGAAAATTTGCTGTTAAAGTTGAAGGAGGAAGAGAATCGGGTCAGCATATTAGAGAAAAACAAAATGATGCTACTGGAAGATGTTAATGATACTAAAAAATCTGAGGTAATGAACATTCAAATGAGTTATTATTTTTTATGGCTTGTGTTTGATGAAAAATGGCCTAGAATGTTGAGTTGAAAAGAAAATTTCCTTTTGTTTGAGTACCCACGTCGGTAGGTTTGGGTGGGAAAAATGGGATCCTCATGGAAAACTTTTTTAAATAAAAATTGATGGTACCGTGGCGTAGAGGAGGTTGTGGCGAGTTAAAAGAGTACCCACATCAATATACTTAGATCAAGTACAAAAGTCATATATTTTATAAATAATTAATATCCATTGTATTAATGAATGATCATGTATGTAAAGTATAGACTTGTGGGTACTCATTTGACGCGGAATTACATCAACTACAAGAATATAACGATCATACATTTTAAAAAAATTTTTTGTTCCACCAAAAAATCAAAAGTACCATTTTACCCTTTAAAATAAAATACTTATTATTTAGCCGTAATATAGGTTTGTGGGTACTCATTTGTCGTGGAATTACATCAACTACAGGAATATAACATTCATATATTTAAAAAAAAAAAATTTAATGTTTGTTTTTATACTAGAGTCTTGTGAGAGAAGAAATGAAGGCTTTGATAGCGCAGCAGGAACTAAAGAAAACTGAACTACGTGAAATGTATCAGAAACAAGTGGACGATGTGGTCAATACTAAATTGAAGGAATTTGAAGCTCAGTTGGACGCCGCTGAATTAAATTTCCAATTGGAGCTCGAGTCTAAGCAACGGGCCATTGCTGAATGCGCTGCGAGGAAGATCAAAAGTATCATTGACAAGTAAGTATTTTGTTTATTTATGAATTAGTCTTAAAATTAATATTTTAACACTTTAATTTTTTTTATTACAGGCATCAGTTAGAAATAAATTTAATTGAAGAGAAACATAAAGAAGAAAAACGTTTGTGTGAAATTCGACTTTCCCAGACTAATAAAAAGGCGCACGCTTATGAAACTCAATTGACTGCGTATCATAATGCCAAGTCGCGACTTGCCGAACAATTACATTCACTCATGGAGAAACAATATCATCAAGCGTTACATATTTTGACAAGTAATTAAAAAAAAAATTTTTTTGTTTTTCTTAAAAAATTGTTTTTTATTAGAAAATTTTGTTTCTTTAGCTGGCAATACTGAAACATTCCAATTACCACGTCATGATAAATCCGTTGATTTATTAAATTTAATGAGTAGCTCGAATTTCAATACCACGACGTACTTGGAGCCTGTAAAATTAAATTCTAAAGAAAAAGATAAAGAAAAGGAAAAGGAAAAAACGAAGAGGGATTACACTGAGAAAGATTATGATGAATCTGTCGCCACTTATTGTAATTCGAGTGACGATTTACAACCGCGGCAAAGTGATGACGATTTAAAAAAATATATAAAAATGGTAAATTTTATTTTTTTCACTTGAAATGCTTGTAATTAGTAAACTATTGGGTTGAGGTGAAAAATGGTAAGGACTTTTTTTGTAGAGAATTAAATTTCCTATCTATAATATCTAGTTCATTTTTCCATCAAATCGATAGTTAACTTATAATTGTAATTTAAAGTCCGTAAGTTTGATTTAAATGTTAATTTTGATCCCATTTACAAAACTAATCAAAATATCTCTTAAACTATTGGATCTATGATAATATTGATGAGATACTTTTTTATAGAGAATTAAATTTCCTATAAAAAAGGTCCTTATCCGCGAACTGATATCTCTATTAGACTGCTCTTAATATTAATTTAAAGTTCATAAGTTCAGATACTATGTAAATTTTGATCTCATTTGTACTTCTAATTAAAATTTTAACTTAACCGTTGAACTTATGATAAAATTGATAAGAAAACTTTCTATAGGAAATTAAATTTCCTATAAAAAATGTCCTTATCCGCGAGTTGATATCTTTAATACTTTGTCTCTCATTTCAATTGCAAATAAAAAAATTCTCAATTTGAAAAAAAGAATAGAATTTTACTTATTAATTATAGATTATTTATTAATTAAATTACAGATACTGCACATGCAACACACCCAATCATTAGACAATAATATTACTGATAACATTAAATCATCTTCACCGTTGGTATGCCGCGAGGTACCAAAAAAATATTATTTAAAAGCCGATAGTTCAAAAAATAATTCTTCTGAAGAATTATATCCGACAAAATCTACTGAGGACATCAGTACTACAATTAATACTGTAATTATTTAATAATTTAATGAATCAATTGATTAATAAACGTAAAATTTTAATTTATAAATTTATTTTTCAGGAATATTTCACTCTAGATAAAAATAAATGTCGGACTCCCGGGCGTGGTCAAGAAAAAATAAAACCGCCTTGGAAATAATTAATTAAATAATTAATTAATCAATTAAGTACAAAATGACTGAATCAATGTCTTTTATAAAAATAATAATTACTATTTTTTTTATATAATTAAATAATACTTAATAAAATTTTTTAAATATAAATTTTTATTATTTATTTATTTTTTTTTATTAATTTTTAGTTATTAATTAAACAAATTTCATTTAAATAAATAGCTTTTAATAGATGAGTAAAAAAAAATATAAATAGATTCAAACGGACATCCGGCAGATAAATTTTATCTGATTAAATATTCAGTTTCTGTTTTCATTTTTAAGTACAAGAGTTATTTTAAATTAACTGCAGTTTTCATTCATAATTAATAAATTTCTTTAGACTAAAAAAATGAATTTAATTAGTGGATATAATTGTTTAATTAGTTTAGTTGTAATTATAAATATAAGTTGTGTTTTTTTGTGGAAAGTAGAAGATGATAAATTTAAATGTCCCCAAGTACGGGAAATTAAAAATTTTGATATTAATCAGGTATTTTAATTATATTACTTATTAATTAATAATTAAGTGAAGTGAAGTGAAAAAGGTTTAGATTTTAATTTAAGGAAAAAAATAAAATTTAGTTTTTAGGGTCATGGTACATAGTCCAGTACTACGCAAGTTCTGAGGAAGCGTTGTCGTACAAATGTATGCGAGCTGAATTTTCATTGTCAAAGGAAAATCAAAATGAAGTTACTATGAATTTTACTTACAATTTTATTGACGATCCTCTCAATGAAATAATTGTTGGAAACATTACGTGGAAAATTCCACTGCAACATGACTCCCTAGCTCATTGGGTCCACGCTGAATTTCCATGTAATTTAAATTACTTACAAACTATCAAGTTTATGTAAAAAGTCATAAGGACCTTTTTTGTAGAGAATTAAATTTCCTATAAAAAAGGTCCCTATCATTTTTCTTATAAAATGAATAGTTCACTTAGAATTTAAATTTCAAGATCACATGTTCGGGTTCTGTGTAAAGATTGATCTCATTTGTACTTTTAATTGAAATTCTAATCAAACTATTGAACTTACGATAAAATTCATACAATACTTTTTATAGGGAATTAAATTTCCTATAAAAAAGGTCCTTATCCGCGAATTGATAACTCCAATACTTTGCCTATAATTTTAATTGCAAATAAAAAATTTTTATTATAATTTTAATTAAAAATTTATTAATTTTATAAAATAGACGAAGAAGTTTACAACACTTATGTACTAGACTCAGATTACAAATCATGGGCATTATTATTACATTGCGCAGAAAAAAATAAGAGTCCTCGTTACTTGTCAAGTTTTATAATGAGCCGGAAAAAAAGTATTGGCAATAATGTAATTTCTTATTTACGCGACAAATTAACTCGGTAAGTATTCAAAATAATATTTGTGTATTTTATTGATATATTTATTAATGTAACTACTGTTTTAGGTATTATATTAATTTAGAGTACGTTTTTCCAATGGAACAAAAGGACTGCAAATTATATGACGGGGATGCGCTGATGATATCTCCGTACTTGGCTGCCAAGAAGGCTTACAATAAACGTCATCCTTTATAACTTATTATTATTATTATAATTATTAATTAACAGTCTTTATAATGTATAAAAATATATTCTATATTTAAGGAATAAATATTATTTTTATTCTTGTAATGCTGAACGCTCGTGACGTTTCATGGCCTTGTACTGCTCGGCAAAATTTTCTATCTGGCGGTTGTAAATCTGTAAATTAAAATTTTTGTCATTTGCATATAAATTATTGACTTTGGTACAAAATCGTAAGAAACTTTTTTGTAGAGAATTAAATTTCCCATAAAAAAGGTCCTTATCCGCGAATCGATATCTCCAATATTTGACCTACAATTCAAATTTGAAGAAAAAAAAAAAATTGTCTTTTAGTCTCAACAAAATTTTCCCTCCCAATATTTAAAATTGCAATTACATGTAAACTATAAAATTTACATGAAAAGTCATATGAAACTTTTTTGTAGAGAATTAAATTTCCTATAAAAAATGTCCTGATCCGCGAGTCGATATCTCCAATATTTGACCCACAATTGAACTTTAAAGACCCATAGAAAAATTTTCTGTTGAAGTTTAATCAAAATTTTTATTCTAAATAATTTAAATTGCAATTACATGTAAATTATCAAATTTACATGAAAATTTATAAGAAACTTTTTTGTAGAGAATTAAATTTCCTACAAAAAAGGTCCTTCTCCGCGAATCGATATCTCCAATATTTTACCTACAATTCAAATTCAAAAATATAAAAAAAAATTGTCTACTCAAATTTGACTAAAATTCTAATATCAAGTATTTAAAATAGCAATTACATGTAAAATATAAAATTTACATAAAAATTCATAAGAAAATTTTTCATAGAGAATAAAATTTCCTTAAAAAAAGTCCTTATAAAATTTTCTCTAAACCCAACCTTTCTCGAGATATGGCCCCTCCATTCAATATCATCCCAGCCCTTACTAAAATTACTCAGATAAAAGTTAATTACTAATTACCTTAGACACAAATTTTAATACTGAGCGCCTGTCAACTTCTTCATTAGCGCGTGGTCCCCATTCATACCAAACAGCATCAGTTTCTCTGTCCTTTCTTTTAGCCAAATACAATTGTTTAACAAATTTCTATAAAAAAAATAAAATCATACAAAAAAAAAATAAAATAAATAAACAATCGTTGGTTAAAATTTTAATTACATCGCTAATTAATTCCTTGACATTTCCAAAGTACGGATGACAGCTATTGTGCTCGCTGATGATGTTCATGTTTGTAAAAAAATCCCAGATCTCGTCTAAAGAAAAAAAATTAAATTAAGTCTTCAGTAAAAATAAAAATTAATTAATTATTTAATTACCTTCAACAATAATCGCATGCTCACTGTTTTCAGCGCACATGAAAATAAACCCAAGTACCAAAAAAATAAGCGTCTGTTCTGCTGACTCGCGGGGAGAACTCATAGACTTCAAATATTTATTAACAAACAAATTTGATGTAAAATATTGAGCTCCCGCGACATGAATTAAATTGTAACCATATATATTTCGTAACTTAATTTTTACGTTATTGATAACTGACCTAAAATGATCGGCATGTTTACCTAATGCGTATTTTTTTATGTCAGTTGTTTTTACTGCGTACTTTTTACGGCTTTTTTCTAATAAATATTTTAAAACTCGATTTGACAGATGGTCCAAATTTTCTGCCGGAGCTTGAGATGCCGCCGGACGTCGACGTACTCTTTGAGACATTTTTTTAAAATTGATTTATTAATTATAGTAATTAATAATTAGTAAGGATATCAAATTTTTTGGTTATGTGTCAAATCTATATAAACAAATTTAAGCCCACATGAGCGATTCGAACGGAAATGTAGCCAACGCAACAAATGCAAGCAAATTTTAAGGCAAGCTTGGATCATAACAAAATATCCCTAATAGCCATTTTAGCTTGAAATTGACAGTAATTTAACATCGAAATTGCCCGAAATTTGTTGCTCGAATTTGCAGACAATTTGACAGCAAAAGTTGTAAAGAAAAAATCCCTAATAGCAGTTTGCTTTAGCAAAAGTTTCCTTGAATTTTTCTTCAGATTTCCGTCAACTTCGGATATTTCCGTTTTTAACGACAATTTGTATGCAACTCGTTATACACTTTGACGTAAATTTACTATACGAATTAGAATGCAAATTCACTTAAAAAGTTGACTAGAAAAAATTTTTCGTTAATTTTCAGGCAAATTTTGACATCAATTTATTGTTAATTTGACTTGAAGAATTGTTGAGTATTTTTTTACCGTAAAATTGTAGACATTTTTATGTATAAAATTGCTTACCTTCTGAAATGATAAAAATGAACATTACCGACTTTTTTTTGTAGTAAAATATAATTTACTTTTAAATTGAGAAAAAATTAACCGCAAATTTTTCTGTATAACTTTTGCTGTCAAATTGTCGGCAAATTCGGGCAGCAAATTTCAGGCAATTTCAATGTCAAATTACAGACAATTTCAAGCTAAAGTGGCTATTAGGGTTTGCAGTTAATTTTTGCTCAATTTAGATGTACAATCGGGGACATTAATTTGAGTCGGTTTTAGTTGGTTTTTACGTTAGAACCTATTCAGAAACCGACTCAAATTAATGTCCCCGATTGTAACTTTTTACTATAACAAAAAAGACATTAACCCTGATAGCCAAGTTGGCGAGAAACTAGCGTCAAACTAACAGCCGCAACTAATTGCCAAGTTGGCCGCAAAACTTGGTATTTCCAAAGTTGATAGACACTTTCTGAGAAAGTTGGTGGCAAAAGTTGGCAATTCCATAAGTTGACGGAAAGTTGCCTTCAATTTTCTCAGAAACCCGCCTTCGAATTGCGGCTCTTCCCTGGCGTCAACTTTCTCAGAAAGTTGGCGGTAACCTGTAGCCAAAAGTTGCAAAAGCTAGAGTTGTTGAAAACTTGTCGTCAAGTTGGTGGCAAACTAATGAATACTAACTTTTTGACGAGCAACTCGTGCTATCAGGGAATGTCCATTCTTACCATTTCAGAAGGTAAGCAAATTTATACATAAAAATGTCTACAATTTGAGGGTAAAAAAATACTTTACAAGTTTTCAAGTCAACTTAACAATTAATTGAGGTAAAAATTTGTCTGAAAATTGGGAAACATTTTTTCTAATCAATTTTTGAAGTGAATTTGCAATCTAATTCGGTTAGTAAATTTACGTTAAATTGTATAGCAAGTTGTATGTAAATTGTCATCAAAAATGGAAAAGTCCGAAGTTGATGGACATTGCACGAAAAATTTAAGGAAACTTTTGTAAGTAAACTTTTGCTAAAGCAAGCTGTGCTATTAGGGAATTTACCATGATAGCCACACTTTAACTGTAAGTGCTCAGCAAGTTCTGCAGTGAAACATTTTTGGCTAACTTAACGACAAGTTTCTGGCAAGCCTCGGCTGGATAATACTTGCGTGCAAGTTGATGCAAATCAACTGCCGCCACCTGAATTTAATTTGAAAGAAAAACTTGCCGTCAATTTAAAGTAAAACTTTCAATCAACTTAACGTCATTGTCTGACAGTAACACTTGTAGTCAAATTGAAGTCAAGTTACAGACAATTTACTGTCAACTTGAAGGTAATTATTAGCTCTATAACACTTTCCTTTAAGTTATAGTTTAAGAAATAATTAAGTATGGATCCGGAAAATAATTTAAAATTACTGCAATCGTGTAATTTATCACGTCTTTTTAATCATTTTGAAGGTAAGTTGTTTTTTATCACTTATTTTCTTATTTAATTCCATACAAACTTCTGCTCTTACTTTTAATGTTTAATTTACAATCAGATATACCAATATTTTGCATTATTAAAAAGTTATCAATAAATGCCCCGGGAAAAAATGATTTTGCCTAATCATATATGATCATGCATAATTGTCTATATATGATCAGATCCAAAAATTGGCCAGGTCTGATCATACATTACTTGATCTGTTTATACATGATCATATATGATTATATATAATCATGCATGAACGAATATAGTCATTTTTAGAATCTCATTTAGAATATCTGTAAATTATTAATTAAGTAGTTCAATTAGGATTTATTGCCTTCATCAATATCAATGTCGGTTAAAATTAAATAAAAAAAAAAAAAAAAAATTATTAACCATCGACAATTATTTTACTACGAGGTCACCCATCCAATTAATGTCCAACGCCGATGTTGCTTAACTTTGGTTATCGAGGGTTTGTAGTCTGATCCTCTAGTCTGTTATACACTTACAATTAAGAAACGTTTATGGCATTACTTAACTCAAATAATCAAATTAATACTTTATACTTTTAAATTACTGCCGAAACCTTTGAACATTTTTTAAGTATTGGGGATTTAAGTTTGATTGATAGTTGACAGAATAAAAATTTAATAACATTGATATTAAAAAATTGTCATATATATATAATATATATATATATATATATATATATATATATATATATATATATATATATATATTTAAATATTTATAGGTTTCATATCAATGAAATCTGATCAGATTTAATCATAGACATATATAACTACATATAGGTTTATATCAGTCAAGTCTGATCAGATCTAATTATATATAGGCCTATATCTAATTATATATGGGTTTGTATCAATCATGTCTGATCAGATCTCATCATGTATAGACTTATATATGATCATATATGGGGTTATAACAGCTAGGTATAATTATATCTAATTATTCATAGACTTATAGATGATCAGATCTGATCATATATAGACTCATATATGGTTATATATGGAGTTATAACAGCCAGGTATGATTATATCTAATTATATATAGACTCATATATGATCAGACCTGATCATATATAGACTTGTACATGATTATATATGGGGTCATAACAGCCAGGTATGATCATATCTAATTATACATAGACTTATATATAATCAGATCTGATCAGATCTAATTATATATAGACTTATATATAATCAGATCTGATTATTTATAGACTTATATATGGGCTTATAACAGCCAGGTATGATCAGATCTAATTATGTATGGGGTCATATATAATTATATATAACTTCATATATGATTATATATAATCATATATGATCATATATATGAACATATATAATCATATATGATTAGGCAAAATCATTTTTTCCCGGGTGTAATTTCTAAAAAAGTTGAATTTATACTATTCACTTTTTAGAACAAATGTTACGTAAATGGAGCGGAATAGTGAACAGAAAGCTTAAAAAAAAAGGAATGTCTCGAGTAGTATTTGCTGAAATAAGCTAAATAATAAAAAAAAAACATTATTATTATAAAATATTCTTCAATCATAGTCTCGTATATCATAATTCTAAATTCCACCGTTTTGTTTTCAATTCAATGCTATTTTTGTAAAAACAGCGACTAATCGCTTGACGTCACTTATATCTAATAAAGTTCACATATTAATTTAGTAAAAAATATTTTTTAAGTTCATAATCTTAAGCTACTGAAAATTACAAACTATGTTGATAGGTAATAACTAATGAGATTCTAGACAAGTATATAGTTGTTGAGATTTACTTTATTAATATAATGTATGAACTCAAAAATGGGATCATAATTTTGTTATCATTACTATATACATATACATATATTTACAAGAAAATTTTATTTTACAATTCGGGCTATGTACTTATGTAATTTGCAATAAATAATTTGTAACAGCATTTTTAGGTACAATTGATTATAAATTTCATAGAAATTAGATCATTTCTTATTATGATTTACATATCCCTTATTAAAAGAAGAGATTCAAAACGATTAGAAAAAAAAACTTTAAATACTTTTTAATGCTTTGGATACTTTTCAATCACCCTTCTTATGAGAATTCAACATTACAAATCGTTTTAAATCGCTTCTTTTAATAAGGGATAGATTAGGATGTCCGTTGTTTTCCAAAATAATTTTTTTTATTGTAACGCTCCTTTAATCATAAGTTTATACCTTAAACTAAGATCTAGACACATAAAAAGTTTTTCGGTTTTTTTAAACCGTGCTAAAATCACTTTAAAGTTCCCATTCATTTGTTACATCCCAGCCTGCTCGTCAGGTGACTCTACCAATTTCAAATCTTAAATAATAAGAGACCGACCTTAGACCTATCAAATCGATATATTTAAATAATTGTATTACTAATAATAATCTATTTTCTTTAAACGTATATTAATAAGCATGCATCTAAAAATAGTCAAATAGATAAGATATTTTTAATTCGTTAAAATACTTGTTCATCGCCTACGATTTCTCTAAAAGAATATCGATAAATAAGAATACATAAGAACGATTGTACGGCAATTAACGAACATCAAAAGAATAGAAAAATGGAAATTAGTTTTTTTTCGGAAAGATCTGGTAACTTAGAGAAACATCGTCTCTGCTGACGCAACTGTACCAGCGTCGAACGATGATAAACTCCCACTTTTGGGAATAAGGTCCTAATAACTTATCCCATTTTTCTCTAGGATCTTGGCTCGCGCAAAGATTTAAAAAGCCGAAGCCCGTGCATCACTCTCTTACACTCTCACATCATCAGAAATTATAACCTGGGACATCCACAATATTGCGAGCATCGAGACAATTTAAAAACACGAGTGTAATTGGACGAGTTGGGCGCTATAAGCAGAATAAATCTATTCCTGAAGACCTCCGGTTAGATATTTTATTAGAGCCATACAATACTCTTGGAATTAATTCCAGAAAAGTTGCAGAAAAGTATGGTGTTTTAAAGACTACAGTGTGGCAACTTTTTAAAAAGGCTGCTTTTAAGCCTTATAGAATTTGTATTCATCAAAAATACCACCCCGGTAATCAATTACGAAGAGTTAATTTCTGTCAAAGAATGCCAACAATGATTGACCGAGATCGAACGTTATTACGTCACTTATTATTCACGGATGAGTGCACTTTTCCTTTAGGTCAAAACCCTAATCGCCAGAATCAACGGATATGGTCTCAAGAACCTCCGCATATCATTCACGAAGGCAAAAGATAAATTCAACAAAAAGTTAATGTGAGGGCTGGTGTTGTTGGTAATGGAATCATCGGGCCTGTGTTTTTTGTTGGAAATATGGAAGGAGCAATGTGTGAAATGTTACTGCAAGATACAATAATCCCAATAGTGAAGAATATCGAGCAAGACGTAAGTCTGCTATATTATTATTTATTATCTTTTTCTGTTTTAAAATCTCAAAAAAAAAAAAAAAAAAAACTGCAGTGTTGTAATAAACAAATCTTTTTTTTTTTTTAATTTTTTCTATCATGAACAAAAATATTTATTTAAAATAATCATAAATTTACAGACAGGAGATAATATCTGATTTCAACATGATGGAGCTCCTGCACATAGAACTAGAATTGCAACCAATCTCTTGAATCGATCATTTCCGAACCGATGGATCGGTTTAAGAAATTAGAGATTTGAATGGCCACCACGTTTCCCAGACTTAACTATTTTGGATTTCTTTGTTTGGGGACGTATTAAAAACAATCTATGGAAATATGAGTGCAATACAGTAGAGCAATTAATGGAAGCAATACTTGAGCTTTGCAACTCCATAACTCCAGAGATGCTTGACAAAACTTGGGAAGATTACTTTGCAAGAGTTCAGTGGTGCATCAATGAAAACTGTGGTATTTTCGAGCTTAAGTACAGAATAAATAGAACCGAAATCTATTGCCGAGTATTATGTATGTAAGTGAGAGTGAAAATGGGCTGATTGTACGTTTAAGAAGCGCACAAAACAAGGACAATGAATTTCGTAAGCTTATAGAGGCCGTAACGTGCAGCTAGACCAGTGGGTATGTCATTAGAAATAATATTTTGTACAAAATCTGTAAAGACGATTTGTTAATTGTAGTACCTAAGGCCATGCAGACTCAGGTTGTCAGGCAGGCACACGAACGTGGCCACTTTGGGGTTGTTATGTCCGACTTCGCAAACTTTTTCAAACTCATGTTGAACACTCCTAAGGAATAAATATTCCATTTTCTCATAAGAGAAATCAGGATGGGTTCAATTGAGCGATACAGAACGTCATACCAGATTTCTTTCTTCTGTCTTTCATTCCCTTATCCTTCTTAAGTTCCCCACTTACTTTTTACAACAATTATTCTAATGCGTGGTAACACCCACAACTAGCATTGACTTAAATTGATTTGCGTCAACGGGACATCTTATACGATGCACCTCACCAGAAAACCCCCTCTTTTCCAAACTCGGACCCCCATGGTCGCAGCGTTAAAAATTTTGAAGAGCAAATTACTCTACCGAGCACCGGCTTGCATTTCGGTTACCAGTTGATTAGCTTCAGTGAAGAGTCGCAATTAGGTACAGCAGTATTCTTCCAAAAATCTCTTAAATAATTTTATTCAGGAAATAAAATTATCAATCAAATAAAATAAATATATACACTATATATTTATAACAAATATAGAAAAGAAAACGAAGTAAAGAAAAAGTGATATCAGTGAAGAAAATAAATATTAAAATATACAGCTTAAAGAAAGCAATTAAGGAAATCGCATAGCGAAGAAAAAAAAAATTATAATACAAAGAAAAAGAAAACTTCCATAAATAATAGTGTTGTCGATTGTGAGTTATTGGTTTAGTGCTTAATAGCATTGTCCAGTGTAATTAAATCGAGATACTAAATATTGTAATGAAAAGTGAATACATGTTCAAACAGAAAAGTCCAATCCTTTAACAGAGTATCACCTCTACTTCCGTTCAGGAAAATTAAAGGAATATTATTCCGGTAAAACATACAACTAAAAACATAGAAAATAGAAAATCTCAGTGTATACAAAAAGTGTAATAAATGTTCAAAAATAAAGATACGAGCCTTTAAAGAGTATCATCTCTAATTTCTTTTAAGAAAAATAAAGGCATTTTATCATTGCTAAAAATAATACTTTCAAAGTAAAATAAAAAGAAAACCAAAGTGCAAACAATTTTTGTGTTTGATTAATTAAAAATAAGTTAGTTAGTATTAACAACCTACCCTCGCTCGAACATCGCTTGCACGAGAGAGAGAGAGAGAGACGGCAATCAGTCCAAGGGTCCACAACGAAGAAATACACTTCAAGGGTCCAAGGGCCCACAACGAAGGAGCCCCCCAGAATAAAAGTAATTGAAGAAGAATTATCACCGCAAAGGAACGAAATTTATAAGTGGCTATTTTTTTTCTTTTCAACTCGATAACCAAATTTCAATCAGCCTTGACTTAAGCGGAAATAAGGAAGCCATAATTTCATAACTGTATGTATCGGTTAACACATATTATATACATATAAATAGAAAGTCTCTTGTTTATTATTTGTTGGCGCTATCTGGCTCATGTGTAAAATGTTTCCATTTCCAGATGGTTATTGCAAGCCCTATTTTTGAGATGTCACATTATGACTAAAGTTGCCTAAATGGCAACGAAAAAAAAATTAACATTTTTATTTTTGAATTTCATATTTCAAGTATCATAGAACATGATCCTACCACAGTACTAATGCAATAGAATTGGATATAAAAGAAAGTCCACATCGAAACGTATCCCTAAATAAATAATTACGGCTTGAACTACACATTTGAGCCGAAAATTGCATTGGTTAGTCCGAACGCCTAATCCACGCAAACCAAATATTAAATAATTAATAGTCGGACATAACATCAACGACGTCATCTAGCCGTATACTCATCTTGCATTCACACTTACCTGCGTACACCTATTCACACTACATTTATAAGAGAGTATCTTTCTAGAAAGCTATTCCCGGAACTATGTACTTACTCATCATGTTGTTGTCCAAAATAATGAGATGGACCCAACGATTGCATCAGAAACCTATGAATTTCCCATCAAAACTAGAGTATATAAACTGCCGAAAACCTAACGAAGGCAGTCAATCGCTAATCAGAACTAAACTCTGCCAGATCTCGAGTCGATCAAAAGTAATCTCTCCGAAGTTCTACAGATTTTAACAAAAGTACCGATTAGTTCTAACGGCTTAAGTCCGATTAGTACCGCGAATCAGAGTTAAAATTTTAATCGTTGTCCACGTGACGGTCCGCCGCCTAGGCAATCGGGATCCTTGACCAAATACCTAAATTTTAAACTCGCAAAAATCACGGTCGATTCGACCCACCCAAATCAGGATCATCGGTCTCGTGACGGTCTATAGCCTAGGAATTCAGATTCCTAGATCATAATCCTAAAATCAAATTCCAATATTCGCGTTCGTATTCGGTAGATAGGGGAGTGTATCCGCTTGGCACCCCAGTAGCTCCGAGTCCAAATAGTGCAGTTAATTCCACTGAGGTAAAATCACGACGCCACAGTGCAGTGTTCCGGCGAATTAAATAAAAACAATTTCGCGATCATAAAATTCAAATTGGTGAATTGTGAGAGAGTGTGATCAGCGCAAATTTGTAAACCACCTTCACCTGAGTGGTAAGTCAAAATATATATATATATATATATATTGTTAAATTCATAATATACCCAATGTAAAGCATATTATAATTTTATATAAGAATATACAGATTCTTTTCTTTATTTTATTAAAAACATCTTTCTCTTATTTATACCTCTCACTCTAACATTCATAAGTTTACGGGTACAGAAAGAGACAGACGTAAAAGAACAGGGACTTTTCGAGGGCCCATATTCACCTACCTGCTTCCCTCTCGCTTTAAAATCCCTGACCTATCCTATCGGGATTGTCTATCGTACTTCCGCTCGGTACGAAATAGACTTATTTAGTATACAGAAAACTTGCCAAATATTAAACATTCTCACACTAGCTACGTGACGGTCCTATTAGGCTCCTTGGTTGAGTAATAGAATAAATATTTTGAGTAGTTTTACTAAATAATTAATTAATAACAACCCTTCGCCCGTCGCCTTCACTCTTTCCGATCGTGACAACTCAATAACAAATTTCAAATCAGCCTGAAATTTTAAGTGGCAATAAGGATGCGATAAATCTGAAAATCGGTTGAATTGATGACCAGTTTCTCTACCTATCGACTAACGGAGAAAACTCTGTTTTAAGAGAATTAGATTTAAAAGAAAGTCCATATCGAAACGTATCCCTAAATAAATAAATTAAGGCTTGAATTAAACATTTAAGCCAAAAATTGCATTGGTTAGTCCGAACGCCATAATCCACGCAACCAAATATTAAACAAATAATAGTCGGACATAACAAAATAAAATTTGAATAAATTTTTTTTTTTTAGAAAAATCAACGATTTTTTTTTTTAAACAAAATAAAGGTGAGAGTTTCCAAAATAAAATAAAAATTTAATCAAGAAACATCAAGAGATCATAAAAAATCATACGAGCAGCAAAATATATACATTAAAATATATTTTTCTACGAGAACCATACAATCATCAAGAAAATCGAAAACTTTTTTTCTCTTCGACTGTGCATACCATCATTATCAACACCAACGTGTACTATGACAGCACTAGCAGTGAGATCAACGGCAGTGATTACTTTGAATTGAAGACTCTGTCTTTCAATTTGTTTTTTAAAAGGAAAATATTTATATAAATTAAAATGCCTATCGAATCAATGGAAACTTCCCTTGTGGAGACTAAAAATATTGTAACAGCATTGAAAATGCAAATTCAACAATTAATAGCAGAAAAAATGGAAATGAAAAATAAATTTGAGGAAAACTGTCAGGCAGCTATCACAAATTAAGATTACATTTCGAAAAAAACCCACCCGCAGGTGCTTCACACCAAACGCCTCCAAACTTTAATTTAACAAAAAATTTAGTCACAGGCAACAAAATCGATTATAAAGAATTTTTAAAAACTATCCCAGACTTTGACGTTACAAAAGACAGACAGAGTGACGCCAGAGTCATCGGCCTACTTCATAGTTCAATCTATTTCCCAGGGATCACACGTGTGCATGGGCTTAGAACTTTCAGCCGAGTCCGAGTCTTTTCGTATGGGAAACAAGTTACCACCACAAGTTTTCTTCCCTCGCGTGAAGACCATATAAAAGGACCGTGGACTTTAGCTCATCAGCTCGTTTGGGAATCAAACTCTGAACCATACTGAACTTCGGACACTTGACGGTGTTCGTGGCTAGAAGATTGAGATCTCGATTGAGAATTCGGTTAACGGTGGCCGGGCCTACAAACTGGACCTTGATCGACGTAAGCACTCGAATAATTGGTATATCATTTTCTACTAGTCTCAGGAGAATAATTGACGTCTTATTAAATTCAACATTCGGTCAACGGTGGCTGGGCGTACGAACCGGACCTTGATCGTCGTAAGTAGTGAATTAATATCATTCGGAAGCACTAGTAGCGTTGATTATCTTCATCTTATTTTAATCATTTTATTTCATTTTTTTTTTTTTTTTTGGAATTGTACCACGAAATACGTGAAGAATTAAAGAATATTTTACCGCGACAAATGCGAAGATTTTGAATATCATTTTACCGGGAAAAGCGCGAAGACTCTTTATTTTATTTTTAATATACGAAGATTTAGAAACGCCCAAATATTTAAATCGATACAACAAATCATACTATACCAAATAAATAAATCAATCGATTAGAATCACATTTTTATAACCGCGAGAACGCGTTATGAATAAGTGTCCTGTGTTACTGCTGAAAGTCCTGACACCTCACCTAAACTTGTGTAGGGTAAGCTTTTAAACATTGTAACCACTGTTTGGTATTTTCTAATATATTTTGAAACTAATTGTAAACCATATGCATGAAACATTTTATTTTACAATGACTATTTTGAACATTACTATTTGTAACCCTTTTGTATTTTGAGTATGTTTGATCCTCAATAAATAATTACTCGTAAACATAAACATTTGAAAATATTCTTTCTCAGATAATTTGACTTTATCAATAAGATACTAGCTTCACGAGGCTTTTCGGCAGCCCACCTTCCTTCATTCCTTATTTTCTACCTGTTTAGCCGCTCAGACAGATAGTTAACAATAGGGGGTACACAATCTTACGTTCAACGCTCGACGCTTGATTGTGACATTAAATCAGTCACATCATAGATTGGAAATCGCTTTAGGTTATTATCAATATTGTCTTCAACAATATTTTGTAGGCGCGATTTGAATATAAAATAGAATAAACGGAGCATTTGGTTAACGGTGGCCGGGCATACGAACTAGACCTCGATCAATATAAATCCCCTTTTATTCAATATTTTTATACGAGAAATTCGTACCTATGCCCATCATGATCTCCAATCGTGACAGCGTCATAGACTTTAATTACAGAGTAAGCCAACACTTACAAAATACCTTATCAGAAATTGAATACACTGACGGAGAAAATAAAACAGAAAAACTAGGCTCACTAAAGAAACGGCTATCCGGTCATTTATATCAGGTTTACACCCAAAATATGCTATATTCTTGCAAGAAGATAAATACTCAGACCTCGACTCTGCGATATTCCGCCAAAAAAGTAGAAAGACAATTACAACAGATAAAAAACGTTAACAACTTTTTCAAAGCATATGATTCTCATGCTAAAAGTAAAGATTATTATCATATCTGGGATGACATACAATAGATACTATTATTTTATGAGATATCTAATGGAAATAAAATAGTGATGAGTACTGTTTATTACCTAAAGAGATCTTCACAGGACCGCTTAGTCTTCCTAATAAAAATAGTGGAAGCTAAGTTACTAAAAAAATTTTTTAGTCCGTGCGTAAGTGAAGAAGTTTATTTAAAATGTCTTAAAGTCAGATTTGTAATGAGAGTGAATTGTATGTGAATTTCAACGATGAATTTGTTAAAGAAGAATTGGTGAACAACGCGAAATTTGTTGAAGAGCAAGAACGTCTACGAGAGATGCGAAGAAGCTGATGAGTGACAGTGATGATCACTTACTTATGACAGCAGCAGAACAATATGATGCAATCAACCAGTTATCCGAAATTATAGAAAAGGCTGAACAAACAGCCCGAGATGTATTTAGCGAATCTACCAATACAATGGATGGACTCCAATTTGCAGGTATTTATAATTTTTTTTGTATTAAATAAAAATTATATTTTATATATATTTTCAGAAGAATTCGTGGAGGAAATTATTAACACGAAAATTGGGTCCGAGCCTTTTTGTATGGAAAACAAGTTACCACCACTTTTCATAGGTGAAGACCATATAAAAAGACCATCGACTTTGGCTCATCAGTTCTTTTGGGAATCAAACTCTGAACCATACTGAACTCTGGACAGTTGACGGTGTTCGTGGCTAGAGGAATGATATCCCTATTGAGGATTCGGTCACGTGAGCCCAGATCATTGGGATCGGTCCTTGATCGTCGTAAGCACTCGTATAATCGGCATATTATTTTCTACTAGCTTCAGAAGCATAATCAACGCGACATTAGTGTATAGCATCCGATCACGTGAGCCCAGATCGTAAGATTGGTCCTTGATCGTTGTAAGTCGTGAACTAATATCAACCGTTTAGCACCGGAACAGCATTGATTATCTTCATCTTATTTTAATCTATTTAATTTCATTTTCATTTTCATTTTAATATTGAATGGTACCACGAAAAACGTGAAGAATCAAAGAATATTTTACCGCGAGAAAAGCGAAGATTTTAAAGAATTATTTTACTGCGAAATGCGAAGATTTTAGAGAATTATTTTACCGCGAAAATACGCGAAGATTTTGAAACAAATTTACATTTTATTTTACGGCGAAAAGCGCGAAGACTTTCAATCAATTTACACTTCATATACGAAGATTTTGAAACGCATAAATAATTACAACAAATAAACTAAATAAATCGATAAATGAGAATCACATTAATTAGCCGCGAGAATGCGTAGTGTAAAAGTGTCCTGTGTTACTGCTGAAAGTCCTGACACCTCACCTAAACCTATGTAGGGTAAGTTTATAACCATTGTAACTATTGTTTGGTATTTTTGTTATTTCATATATGTAAGACTGACTAAACCATATGCATGAACATTTTATCTTGTCCGAAGCTATCACTTTGGGTAGAATAAAGATAGAAATTTTCAATAAAGGTACTTATTTCCATGTAATACCAGACAAATTTCCTTTAGATTATACGGGCATACTCGGCATGGAATTTTTACGAGAGCACGGCGGAATAATAAATTTAGTAGACAATACAGTCACAATTAAACATTTAAATAATTTACAAATATCATTGACAGAGGGAGAATATTTCATTTCGAAAGCTCGTACAAAAACAGCAATGTTTGTTCGAGTAAATACTATACTAAAAGAGGGTTATATACCCCGTATTGAATTTGAAAACGGTATTTACGTAAGCGAAGCTTTAGTGAGTAATAATAACGGTATCGCTTATTTGTACGCAATTAATACTCTAGATAAAGATGTAATAGTAAAAGTACCCGTAATTCCTTTGTAACGGGACCTCTCATACTTTGTAAGACGCTGCAAATTCCCCCTCCCCAGACTCGGACCTCATGGTTGCATCTTAAAATTTTTCAAGAGCAAAATCACTCTACCGAGCACCGGTTTGCTTTTCGGTTTGTAGCTGAGTTACTCCTCAGCAAAGAGTCAGTAATTAGGTACAGCAGTATCCTCAATCTCTCAAATTTTCAATAAAAAAAAAATAAAACCGATCATCATCGCTTTTATATCACAGTCAAATAATAAATATATACATCTATATATTTAAAAATCATATAAGAAAAATAAATAAAGAAATTATCATTGCTAAAAAGATATAGCGCAAACGCAAATAAATACATCGGTAAAAGTGAATAAAAATTCGCATCGCGAAAGATAATTAAAGTTGATAAAAGTTAACAGTGTTATTGGTTGTGAGTAAATAGCTCCGAGTTCAATTATAATTTTGAGTGTAATTATATCGAGTTTACTACTATTATAAAAACAAAAATAAAACAATCCATGGATAAAATTAAAAAAAAAATATCATCCTTTAAAAGAGTATCAACTCTATTTCCTATAAGGAACATTAAAGGAGTATTATTCTAAAAGAACATAAAATTAAAACATAGAAAACCAAAAATCTCAGTGTATATTAAAAGTGTAGTAAATGTTCAAAAATAAAGATACGATCCTTTAAAGAGTATCAACTCTATTTTCTATCAAGAAACATAAAGGAATTTTATCTTTACTAAAGATTAAAATTGAAAAGAAAAACCAAAGTGAAAACCAATTTTTGTGTTTGATTAATTAAAATAAGTTAGTTAGTATTAACATCCTATCCTCACACAAAGACCGGATTGTACGAGCGAGATAGCAGCCAATTCAAGGGTCAACAGCTGGAGATCACACTCAAGGGTCCAGAGATTTACCGCAAAGGAATATTCGAGTAAAAGTAATCAAAGAAAAAAAACAACGCAAAGGTAAGAAATTCATAAGTGGTTATTTTATCTTTCTCGACTTAATAACCAAATTTCAATCAGTCTCAAATTTAAGCGGAAAAAAGGAAGCTATAATTTTACAATTGTATTTAACAATGAACATATAGTATATTCATATATTTAGAAAGATACCTCTGTTTAAATATAAACTAGAATTAAAAGAAAGTCCACATCGAAACGTATCCCTAAACAAATAAATACAGCTTAAACTAAACATTTGAGCCGAAAATTGCATTGGTTAGTCCGAACGCCTAATCCACGCAAACCAAATATTAAATAATTAATAGTCGGACATAACAGAATAAATCAAATATATTTATTCTTTAATCAACGACCAAGTTCTTTCGAGCATTCGAGAACTACCCATGTAGTCGCGAAATTTGTTGAAGAGCAAGAACGTCTACGAGACATCAGAGATGCGAAGAAGCTGATGAGTGACAGTGATGATCACTTACTTATGACAGCAGCAGAACAATATGAGACAATCAACCAGTTATCCGAAATTATAGAAAAGGCTGAACAAACAGCCCGAGATGTATTTAGCGAATCTACCAATACAATGGATGGACTCCAATTTGCAGGTATTTATAATTTTTTTTGTATTAAATAAAAATTATATTTTATATATATTTTCAGAAGAATTCGTGGAGGGAATTATTAAAAAGAAAATTGGGTCCGAGTCTTTTCGTATGGGAAACAAGTTACCACCACTTTTCATAGGTGAAGACCATATAAAAAGACCATCGACTTTGGCTCATCAGTTCTTTTGGGAATCAAACTCTGAACCATACTGAACTCTGGACAGTTGACGGTGTTCGTGGCTAGAGGAATGATATCCCGATTGAGGATTCGGTCACGTGAGCCCAGATCATTGGGTTGGTCTTTGATCGTCGTAAGCACTCGTATAATCGGCATATTATTTTCTACTAACTTCAGAAGCATAAGCAACGCGACATTAGTGTATAGCATCCGATCACGTGAGTCCAGATCGTACGATTGGTCCTTGATCGTTGTAAGTCGTAAACTAATATCACCCGTTTAGCACCGGTACAGCATCGATTATCTTCATCTTATTTTAATCCATTTAATTTCATTTTCATTTTTATTTTAATATTGAATTGTACCACGAAAAACGTAAAGAATCAAAGAATATTTTACCGCGAGAAAAGCGAAGATTTTAAAGAATTATTTTACCGCGAAATGCGAAGATTTTAGAGAATTATTTTACCGCGAAAATACGCGAAGATTTTGAAACAAATTTACATTTTATTTTACGGCAAAAACCGCGAAGACTTTCAATCAATTTACAGTTCACATACAAAAATTTTGAAACGCATAAATAATTACAACAAATAAACTAAATAAATCGATAAATTAGAATCAAATTAATTAGCCGCGAGAACGCGTAGTGTAAAACTGTGTTACTGCTGAAAGTCCTGACACCTCACCTAAACCTATGTAGGGTAAGTTTATAACCATTGTAACCATTGTTTGGTATTTTTATTATTTCATATATGTAAAACTGACTAAACCATATGCATGAACATTTTATCTTACATTGATTACTATTTGTAACCCTCTCGTATTTTGAATATATTTGATCATAAATAAATAATTACTCGTGAACATAAACGTTTGAAAACCATTATTTCTGAGATATATTTTACTTTAACAATAAGATACTAGCTTCACGAGGTTTTTCGGCAGCCCACAGTAGGGGGTACACAATCTTACATTTACCACTCGACGTTTGATTGTGAAATTAAATAAGTCACATCATAGATTGGAAATCGCTTTAGGTTATTATCAATATTGTCTTCAACAGTATTGTGTAGGCGCGAGTTAAATATAAAATAGAATAAATTGAGCATTCGGTCACGTGAGCCCAGGTCATAGGATCGGTCCTTGACCATTGTGTTATGTCCGACTTCGTAAACTTTTTTCAAACTCATGTTGAACACTCCTAGGGAATAAATATTCCATTTTCTCATAAGAGAAACCAGGATGGGTTCAATTGAGCGATGCAGAACGTCATACTAGATTTCTTCCTTCTGTCTTTTATTCCCTTATTCTTCGTTCCCCACTTACTTCTTACAACAATTATTCTAATGCGTGGTAACACCCACAATTAGCATTGACTTAAATTAAGTTCCGTCAACGGGACATCTCATACTATGCAAGATACTAAAACTCCCTCTTTTCCAAACTCGGACCCCCATGGTTGCAGCGTTAAAAATTTCGAAGACCAAAATCACTCTACCGAGCACAGGCTTGCATTTCGGTCATTAGCTGAATTCGAAGTTTTCAGCAAAGAGTCGTATACCAGGTACAGCAGTATCCTCCAAAAAAAAAAAAACAAATCGCGTATAATTTTATTCGAGAAATAAAATTAGCAAAGCAATTAAATAAATATATATACTATATATTTATAACAAAAATAAAAAGTAAAGAAAAAATTATAGCAGTGATATATAAAAATATACATATAAAAAAAAATATACCGCTCAAAGAGAGCAAAAATAAAATCGCATAGCGAAGAAAAATTTATAATATAAAGAAAAAGTAAATTTCAACAAAAAAATAGTGTTATCGGTTGTGAGTCAGTAGTTAAGTGCTTAATAGCATTGTTCAGTGCAATTAAATTGAAATAATCAATATTGTAACTAAAAGTGAATACATGTTTAAAAATAAAAGTAAAAGCCTTTAAAGAGTATCATCTCTAATTCCGTTTAGGAAAATTAAAGGAATTTTGTTCCATTAAAGCATAAAATTAACAACATAGAGAATAAGAAAATATCAGTGTATACTAAAGTGTAACAAATGTTTAAACATAAAAATAAAAGCCTTTAAAGAGTATCATCTCTAATTCCTATTAAGAAAAATTAAAGGAATTTTATCAATGTGAAAACTTAAAGTTTCTAAATTAAAATAAAAGACAACCAAAGTGAAAACAGTTTTTGTGTATTATTAATTAAAAATAAGTTAGTTAATATTGACCACCCTTCCTCGCTTGAACATCGCTTGCACGAGAGAGAGAGAAAGAGAAATCGTCAACCAATCCAAGGAACACGCTTCAGGAGTCCAAGGGTCTACTACGAAGGAGTCCCCCAGAAAAAAAAAATTAATCAACGAAAATTATCACCGTAAAGGTAAGAAGGTTATAAGTGACTATTCTATCTTTCAAACTCGTTAACAAAATTTCAATCAGCCTCAACTTAGGAGGAAATAAGGAAGTCAGAAATTTTATAATCGTATGTACTAAATTTGCACATTTTATATCTATCGACTTATGAAACTAATTCTGATTTAGTCAACCTAGAATTAAAGGAAAACTTACATTAACAACGTGCTCTTCTAAAGATCACCTCGTATTCAAAATCGCTTTGTTTTCTAAACGTTTTCTTGAGTTATTCAAACTAAATCTTGTGCTGAATTATATTCAATACTTAGTCAGTATATCAAGGCTGCTATTTATTGAATATAAAGAAATTGTCATCCGCTAATAATAAATTACTTAAAGTAATTTCCGTGAATTTAACCGCAAACTGCCACGTGTTGCTTTTTATACGTGCGTATTAAGTTGCATTCGCTCTCGCGTATAATTTAAGTTGAATTCGCTAATAATAATTATTTCTCACAATAATTGTCTGTATAAAGTGTAAATAAACAGTTAATTTATTTTCTCTAAAAAGTGTATAATTTTTAGTTGTTAAAATTACCATCACCTACACCAGATCCTCTAGTATTATTCGCTAATTTTACATTTTGGAAAACGTATCCCTAAAATAAAACAAAATAAGGCTTGAATTAACATTTAAGCCGAAAATTGCATTCGTTAGTCCGAACGCCCTAATCCACGCAACTAAATATTAAATTAAATAATAGTCGGACATAACAATTGTAAGTACCCTTTTATTTTATACCTTTATACGAAATTCGTACCTACGCCCATCACGATCTCCGTGACAGATTAAAAACAAAAATACATTTCTTTAGAGAGAATCATCTCTATTTTCAATTAAGAAAAATAAAGGAATCTTTTTTTTAATCGGTAATTAAGATTTTAAAATAAAGTAAACATAAAAGGTGCCAACAACTATTGTGTTTTGATTAATTAAAATAAGTTAGTATATATTATCACCCAACCCTCGCTCGAAGATCGCTTTTGTACGAGAGAATCAGCAGCCAATTCAGGGGTCAATAGCGAAGGAGCTTTCCAGCAGAGTAATAAAGAAGATTTAAAAGTATCAGCATAAAGGTAGGAAATTTATAATTGACTTTTTTCTTTCTTGACTCAATAACAAATTTCAAATCAGCCTCAAATTTTAAGTGGCAATAAGGATGCGATAAATCTGGAAATCGGTTGAATTAATGACCAGTTTCTCTACCTATCGACTAACGGAGACAACTCTGTTTTAACAGAATTGGATTTAAAAGAAAGTACATATCGAAACGTATCCCTAAATAAATAAATTAAGGCTTGAATTGAACATTTAAGCCGAAAATTGCATTGGTTAGTCTGAACGCCATAATCCACGCAACCAAATATTAATTAAACAATAGTCAGACATAACACAGATAAGAAAATTTTGGGCCTGAGTAACGAGTAAAGTCTCGCTCTCTTCTGGCTGCATTCATCAAGGTGCGAACAAGTTATTTTACAATGAAGAAAAAGAAAAAGAAAAGTGTTGGTATAAATTAAACTAGTATAAGTACTTAATTTGAAGTTCATCAAGTATTCACACAGTAAAACAGGTATAACAAAATAATTAAAATATTAAATCAAATTTTGAAATTCTCAGTTTTGTAATATCGGAATTATAAAATATTATTTCAAACACGTGTAATTCAAAATTTTAATTTTAAATAAAAATAAAAAATGTTCATTTCAGTATCCCAGAATTATAATAAAATTAAAATTCGAGCACGTGTACTGTAAAATTTAAAATACTAATGTGTTATTTTCATTATAATTTTGAATTTTGTAAATTAGAGTCGGCTGATTAGCCATCTAATACTTTTATTATTAATTATTAAGATATGATTTAAATAGCGTACCGAAAAATTGTATAACTGAAAATAATCTAGTACTTATCTCAAACAGTGTTATCAGAGAATAATTTCTCAATCTCAACAATTTTGTAATTGAGTTGACAATATAGTTAGAAATTAAAATTTAAATATCGTTTTATTAATTTAAAAAAAAACCTATCCACCTTAATAAAAGATCTCTGGGGTTCCCGGTCTATAGACTTCGGATTGGGCCGAATACCCACAAAAACATCATTTATGTCAATTTCTGACATAACACTTGTATTGAATCAATGGAAAAAGTAAAGTGATTTTCGCACGGTTTAAATGAACCAAAAAAATTTTAGAATTGAAAAAAATACTCGTGTTTATTTTTTCAAAATTTTTCTAGTTTAGTAAAAAAAAATAATTATCTTCGTTATGATTTAAAATTTAGATGGTGAATAATTTATTTTCAAGTTATAGATTAACACAAAAATAAAAACGTTCTTCCATTTATTTAAACATTTTTGTAAATCACGAGTATTTTTTTTCTTTATTTTCAATTCTAATAACTGAAATTAGCAGACATCTGATATTCTTAAAATTAACAATTATATAACTTTTGAAACAGATGATTTTTTTTCTCGTCTCTGGGCGGAAAGCGTCGACTTTCGTTCCGCTGTGCAAAACGAAGTTGCCGCTATTCGCCTCCGTCGAAGAGAAAAATAGTATACACTCCTGGGGCAGTAAATAAGAAAGCCTCAGATGACATTACATGTGATCTGAGACATTTCTTACTCTACTGCCCTAGGTGTGTAATATACTATATCAAATTTAACAAATTACTCGTGTTTATTTTTCTCCCGATGAAAAATAATTTTGTATAATTATTTATTTATTAAGCGAGAGACTCTACCGACTTTAAAATTGGACATATTAATATTCGGTCCTAATAGTCTTGCGACTAATAGACCAGAGATCGGTGAAATCTTTGAATGAAAGCTTACTTTAAGAATTTGTTTCGTGTTATGGATGTCTATTGGAAGAAAAATTACAACCAAGATAAATTTCTGACTTACTCGGTTACAGCTTGCACATTATGTATAAACAGCTAAAGTAGTGGTATGAGCCTTTTTCGTTTTCTGCGAGCTTTCCTCTGGTGAACTGCTTTAATTTAACAGATACACACAGCTCAGACTTTCCGTTTTATTAATTTGCTCATCAATTTAACTTTTGTTCGTAGCTTTTTAAATTTTAGTCGTGAAGTGGAAACCTGCCTTCTCTGATTTATTATTGTATATTTTAATTATTTTTAAAACATCAGGTGGTGACCAGCCTACTCTGATTATCTATTGTACAACCGTCCCCTTTGAACTAATTTTAGAGCTTTAAAAAAATAATGTTGAAAAATTGTAAGATAATTAATAAAGTCTCTTTTCATAGGAAAAGAGACCATGTACATTGCCTTCTTGTTGTGCTGAAGGTGTCCTTCTTTCAAATTTAAGTTCTCCGCTGTACGTCAATGACCGGAGAGTTGAAAGTGATTTAGCCCCGATATCTTGACATCCGTGTTTGATACCACACTGCAGATATGGTAAGAATTTCAATACACTCCCTTTGTCAACGATGGATCCACTAACACCTTGGGCAACCTTCATCTTGTCCATTTCATTGTGGAAATAACGATCCATTGCTGAACCTTTTGCGTCTTTCTTGTTCATAGCCTCGAGTGATCCCATACCCCGGTATTTTTTTAAGCGGACACCGTCGCTGAAGAAGTATTCACCAGGTGCTTCCGAAGTTCCAGCCAATAATGATCCCATCATTACTGTACTTGCTCCAAGACTGAGCGCTTTGATGATGTGTCCAAGAGATTGAATACCACCGTCTGCAATTACTGGGACGTGAAATTTACGAGCATACTCGCTGACCTTGTAAACAGCAGTAGCCTGTGGTCGTCCAACAGCCATAACTTCTTGGGTGATGCAAATAGATCCGGACCCCATACCGACACGAAGTCCGTCAGCACCAGCTTCAATTAAATTTTTCGCCTGTGTCTTCGTAACAACGTTACCCGCAATTATTTGTAGCTCTGGATACTCTGTTTTTATGTATTTTATCATTTCTATTTGAAAAATTGAATTACCCTGTGATGAATCAAGAACAATCACATCAACACCTGCAGCCGCTAATAATGCAAGTCTTTCACGATCAGTGCTTCTTGTCCCAATAGCCGCGCCAACCAGTAATTGTTTGTTACCATCTTTGCTAGCATTTGGGTAGCTCCGATTCTTTTTTAAATCCGTTCGTGCCATCAAGGATACCAGCTCACCTTTTTCATTTACAATAGGCAATTTACCTTTCTTAGATTTCTCTAGAATTAAATTGGCTTCTTGCAATGTCACACCTGACTTTGCAGTAATAAGATCTGACAATTTTGTCATTATCGTCTCAAGCTTCAAATTTTGCTGACTAGGTGAATCTTCTAAGAAATCAATGTCTCGAGAAGTCACGATACCAACAAGTTCACCACCAATTTTACCATTTTGCGTAATAGGTACACCGCAAAAACCATTATTGGCTTTAACGTTTAGCACATCTTTCACAGTATCATTCGGCGAAAGAACTACTGGGTTTCGGATAAATCCATGTTTATATTTTTTTACCTAAAAAAAAAATCAAATCAAAACAATTTATTAACATCGTGTTCGATCTTAAATAAAAAAATTAATAATTTAATTGTTTTTCTTTCTTACTTTGTAAACCTCAGAAGCCTGGTATTCCGGAGTGCAGTTGTGATGAATTATTCCTATTCCACCAGACAGTGCCATCGCGATAGCCATGTCTGACTCTGTAACAGTGTCCATCGGCGATGACACTAATGGTACTTTCAGTGTAATTTTTTTGGTTAGCGGAGACAACAAATCTACCTCGTCAGCAAGAAAATCAATATAGCCAGGCAGAATGATAAAATCACTGTAAGTTAGTCCTTCACCGGCAGCAAATAACTGTGCAGCTGATAGTCCATCATCTGAGAGTTCAATATCTCCAGCAAGTTTTCCTTGTCCAGCCACATGATCTTCCATTATGTTCATTCAATTTTTCACTAATTATTTGGTGATTTCTCTCAGTAGATCTGTAATTTTTTTTTTTTAATTATTAAATAAGAATTTATTGTTGATTCAAATAGAATTAATTTTAATGGCGTATTCGGATTCATGCTCTGCACTGCTTGGAGCAAGCCCGAAAAATTTCAAAAGTGATCGAGATTTTCCGAATATTACATATATTTATATAATTTAAACAGTTGCTGCTCGAATAATAAGCCAATTGTTAAATTAAACCTAGATATTTTATAGTAGATTAATTAGAAAAAAAAAAAAAATATGTGAATAACGACTACTTGATCATTGAAAAAAATGATCGAAATTTTTGGATATTACACATAAAAATAAGGAAAAATAACCTTATTCGTCAATAAATTTTCAGAGTAAAATATTAATATAACTTGTAATTTTTCAATTGACAATCGGATTCTTTCGGTATTAATCGGCTCTGTTCCGATTAGTAGCTCAAAGCAGCTGAACACGCCATTGAATGTAAAACAATATAAATATTTTTAAAAGTTAATACAGCCCCCTATCCAAAAATTCTCATAGAATGCGAAACCAATACAGTCTATAGGATTCTATGCGGCTTTTGTCGCATTTGAGTGGATTCTATAGGAATTTTTGGATTGGGTCGTCTCGGAAAAAAGCTTGGGATTTTTTCCCACACCGTTATTCTTTCTCCCTCTACACGGAGAAATTATTCTTGTTTGGAATGCTATAGTGTCATAGTAGTGCCAGACTATCTTGGCTACATGTCGGAAATTGAAATAAACACATGCAAAAATTACTATGGCCATTGTAAAATCGACAACGATTGTATCGCAAATCATATCAGATCATATCAATTTCTGCATATGTTTATTTCAATTTCCAACAGGTGGCCAACATGGCCCGGCATTACCATGACACCATAGCATTTTGCGCATGCGCAAATACAAATATCGTAGTAGAGGAAGATTAATTGTAGTAGGGCGAAATCCTAAACTTTCTATGGGATGACTATACTATTGTAAGCACGTTAAACCAAGAAAAAAAAATACTTGACTCGAAAATTAAATTATTTTAAGCCAACAAAGAAATACTGGAAAAATCTAAATACTTTAAACTATGAAAAAAAAAAATACTTGAGATAAATCTGAAATGTTTCTGAACAAATACAAAAGTTTCTCAAGGTGAATCACTTTATCCTTGAATCGAGACAGTTAATTAATCAATAAAGAAATTAGCTTCTAAATCCAAATTTTTTTGTTGTTTTAACCAAAAATAAAATGTAAGTTTGATTCAAGAAAAACGTTAGAGAGAGCGTAAAGTCCTTAGTTTAAGTAATCCTTTTTTTCTGTGTATAATAAAAGTATTAGGTGGTTATCCACCGACTCTAATCATGCAATTTGAATTTACAGTAAAATTATTACAATAAATTCGGATGTACAGTAAACTTGGTTATAACCATGGTATACAATAACTAGAGAAGAATATAGAATCAAATACAATACAATTTGTTAAAATATTTCTGTGGGTTGGAAATTTCTTTCATAATTTACGATAAAATAAATTTAAGAATTACAGTACCTGATTCACAACAGCTTAATCGTTTTAATTTGTGGGTTACACTGATTATAATTTGTTATTCGTGTTTTTTTTATTTTTATTTTATTTTCAAACTTATTTATAAACAATTTCGAAATAAAACGTTATGTTGAATTACTTATACTTTGAACCTAGTGCGTAACTAGACAAAAATAAACTTAAGTGTGAGAACACTTGTAAAACTAGTGTGGAACTATAGTGTATAACTTAAGTGTGGATACTGTGACTTCACTGACCTTAACGGAACTATTATACTGATTTTTGGTTCAACAGCTCCTGGAATGTGTTTTTGGTCTGTCCCATTTCGTGTATTGTTGGGGGAAAACTGCATCTACTCGGAATGTAGTTTTCTTGGGTCCTTTCCCTTTCCCCGTAGATCGAGTCGGGAAAGTGGTAGGGACACGGCTCGATGCTAGCCTATGTGCGTGCGCACCCATACATACACCCGCATGTACAATATTTTACTTATAAAAATCAGTTTTATTTATTTATAACACTATGTTATCTTAAAAATTATTATATTTAAGATGTACTTATTTGTCTAAAAATTATTGTTAAATGGCTGGTTACGTATTCTTTTATTTGAAAATTACTTCGTCTAAATATTTTTTATTTATTTAAAAATTATTATCGAAAATAATTTCGTCTAGAAATGACTGATTTGTTTAAATTACTTATTTATTTTTTAAATATTATTGACTGGCTATGAGTCTAATATTCTTTCACTAAAATTATTTCGTCGAAATTTATTTATTTATTTAAAAATTATTATTGAATGACGTCGAGCCTATTCTTTATTTCATATAAAAATTATTTGTTGAATATTCTTTCGGTTAAATTTATTTCGTTTAAAATTATTCATTTATTTTTACGAATGTGCACTTAAGGAAAAGGAAAGTAAATTTAAGATAATTATTTGAGGATTATTCCATTATTTTCTTTGTTTTAAAATGAGCCATTGTTAAAATTTATTTTTTTTTGTTGTACATAATATAAGTGCGCCTTTGTTGATAATTTGTGAATTGCTTTCTAAGGAAGTATTTCCAGCTGGCCTTTGGGACTTTACTACATGGTGACCTGAAGGGTCAGTAAAACTACATTTATAGGTATTTATCTACATATAGGTATAGGCTTTAATAGCATTATAATAAATGTCAAAAGAAATAAGCTCGGTTATTTGAAAAGCATACTTAAAAATTCATTTTGTTTTATTACTTTAGATTCATTTGAAAGTAAAGTTTGGTCGCCTGATGTAGATATATATATATAAAGGAACGAAAGGTTTTACTGAAAAATATGGATTCAGGTAGACCGGAGAATCCCTAATGTCTTTTGTTCGATTAGTTCCAGCCGAGCCAGTTTGGATGCCGCGTCAGCAAAATACCTAGACCTCCAAAATTAATTTCAATTTTGAAAAATCCTCTTGTGAACATATTTTTACATAGTTAAACTTTGAAAATATATTAAAAAAAAAAAATCGATTTTTTTTTATTTCTACACCAGAATACCTTCTTAAAGCATTCAAACAAACGATGAGCAAAAGCCACATACTTTTGTTTTGCTGAACTAACAAATATCTAAAATAATTTTATAACAGGAAAATGAACATCGATACAATAAAATTTTTTAAAATCATAATTTATGATAAAAAAAATTAAGCAATCCAACTTTTACATTTTAAATTGTAAAACTTCGTGATTGCTAAAGCATCGAATGGACTTAATGTACATACTTTAAAAATTACAGTGTGCCCTCTAAACATGAATTAGTGAAAATAAGTAAATATTCACTAATTCCAAGTGCAAACCGAACCACTAATTTCAAAAAGTGGTTCGGTTGGCACTCAGAATTAATGAATATTCACTTATTTCACTTATGTATGTTCCCTGATTAAAAATATTGATTGAAAATAATTGAAAATGATGGGATTCGAATTCTTTTCAATAATTTCAATTGATTTCAATTTTTTTGTTTGTATATATAGATATACAGTTTGCATGGAGGGGCCGTTTCTCAATTCTTTTCAATCAATATTTTTAATCAGGGTTTAGAGAGTAAAATGTAATAATTCCCTTGTATCCATTATGATCTATAATTTATAGCTCACACTTTAAACTTCACTCTATAAGTTAGTAAATAATATAATTCGACATTTCAATTGTTACATTTCTGGCAAATGATAATTTTGACACTTTTACAGACGAAGACATGATTTTCAAAGCAAGAAAATTTCATTTGTTGAAGAACAATAACATATTTACATTTTATTGTATTTGATTTACATTTTAAAAATGTAGAATATACCTGCTTCAATTGCAGAACAATTTATACTGTGTAAAATGTAAAAATTCGAGTTTGCAATTTAATTTATATAGTTTTGAGATCGAAGAGCTCGTTTTTACATTTTATACTATAATTATTCCTGTTTTCTTTTTTCCGTGAGCTAATCTAAGAAAAATTTTTTGCAATAGTTATCGCAAAAAATAAAAAAATCATTTTATTGACATAAAAAATAGTAAAAATTAAAAAAAAACTTTGAATCCAAGAGAAGATTAATTCTTAACATTATTGTTAACAACTTGAGTAAAAGAAACCACCACTAAACTAATTCCACCTAAAAAAACTAATTAGAACAATTTCATTTTTATTATTGCGCGTAAGACAGACAAGAGGTAAAAAGCTTAGCTCCTTTTCCGTTCTACATAAAACCCAAATTATTGATTAATATAATTTAATTAACTATATAATAGTAAATATGAAATTATTATTTGGAAATTTTTAGAAATGACTGAAGTAAGTCGACTACTGACATTTTTTTAATTAAAAATTCTTAACTTTAAAAAAAAAAATTTCATTTTAGAATTGAAAAAAATACTCTTGTTTATTTTTTCGAAATTTTTCTAGTTTAGTAAAAAAATGATTATTTTCGTTATAATTTAAAAATAAGATGGTGAATCATTTATTTTTATTAGGTTATAGATTAAGAAAAAAATAAAAACCTTCTTCCATTATCTATTCATTTAGTTCTTTTACTACTATTTATTTCACTTTTTCCTTATTTTATTTGTATAATTTATTTTATTTTTAAAAGAACAAAAATAAAATAAGGAAAAAGAGAAATAAATAGTGGTAAACGAACTAAATGAACAGATAAATGAACAAATAATTAATAAATGAAAAAATAAATAATAAAGTAAAGAAATAAATAAATAGATAAAAACTTAGTTGGTTAAGTAGAAGTTAAGTTATAGAGAGAGGGCAGAAGAACAAGCCTAGAACTAATGCGGAGGGGATGGTGCGACCTCCGAAGCATAGGGCCCTAAAACAAATGGGGAGAAAGTTCAAGGCCAAGATGATCTTCTATTGGACCTGATTTTCCCCCAGCCAAAATAATTAGGAAACGCCATTTTCACTTTCTGAGGGACTCCGAATTTTGACTAAGAGAGTCAAAGGTGAAAATTTGTCCAGAGTGGACGGTTGTATATAATAGATAATAGTAAATCAGAGTAGGCTAGTAGCCACCTGATGTTTTAAAAATAATTAAAATACATAACAGTAATTCAGAGTAGGCTGGTAGCCACCTGATGTTTTAAAAATAATTGAAATATTTAATAATAGATCAGAGTAGGCTGGTAGCCACTTGATATTTTAAAAGCAAATCATAATTAAAATCAATAGTTATCAATCAGAGTAGGCAGGTTGCCACTCCGCGATTGAAATTTAAGAAGCTACAAAGAAAAGTTAAATTGATAAGCAAATTAATAAAACGGAAAATCTGAATTGTGTGTATGTGTTAAATTGAAACAGTTCACCAGATGCAAGCTCGCAGAAGAAGAAAAAGGGCCGTAAACTACCTTAGCTGTTTAAAACATAATATGAACCTGTAACCAAGTAAGTCAGAAATTTATCTTGTTTGTAATTTTTCCTTCAATATACATAAATAACACAAAACAAATTCTTAATGTAAGCTTTCATTCAAAGATTTCACCGATTCCCGGTATATTAGTCGCAAGACTAGGACCGAATATTAATATGTCCGATTTTTAAATGGGTAGTCTCTTGCTTAATAAATAATCAACTATGCAAAATTATTTTTCATCGGGAGAAAAATAAACACGAGTAATTTTTCCAATTTAAAAAAAATCGTCTGTTTCCAAAGTTATATAATTTTTCATTATAAGAATATCGGATGTCTGCTAATTTCAGCTACTAGAATTGAAAATAAAAAAAAAAAAATACTCGTGAAGTTTTACAAAAATGTTTAAATAAATTGAAGAAAGTTTTTATTTTTGTATTAATTTATAAACTAATAAAAATAAATGATTCACAATCTTATTTTTTAATTATAATGAAGATAATTATTTTCTCACTAAACAAAAAAAATTTCGAAAAAATAAACACGAGTATTTTTTTCAATTCTAAAATTTCCAAATAATAATTTCATATTTACTATTATATAGTAAAATAAATTATATTAATCAATAATTAGGGTTTTATTTAGAACGGAAAAGGAGCTTAGCTTTTTTTACCCCTTATAATTTTTTATAATTTTATAATTTTTTATAAATAAACAATACGATGACAAAAAAGTTTTTAAACAAACATTTAAGAACAAACGACGAACAACCAATTTGTTTTATATTAAAATAAAAAAAAATTAATTTTTATTGTCAGGTTCATGGAGGTGTAAAGGAAATGTATAGTATGAGCAAAAGTTGTAATTACTCGGGCACCCCAGGTAGAATTTCATTAAGGGCTTTATTTGGTCTTCAAAATTTTGAACAGTTCCTCTTGTCCCGTCTGTTAGAAGTTCATCAATCGTAACACGTGTTTCAAAACTCAGTTTAAACTGTAAATTTAAACATTCAATATATTAAACAATAAATCATTTTTACACATCTGAGGTAAGTAAATATTTATTTAAATATTTAGGTTAATTAAAAATTTTATAAATTTTTTATGCACTAGTCACAAAAAAGATGTCCTCTTGAAAAAGCAATATCTATATATATATTTTAATTAATATAAATATGTTTTTACCCACATTGTAGTATATATTTATATTGCATAACAGCTATTTTTTATTTAATTACCGTTTTTTTAAAAGTTCACATACAAATTTATGAGTTATTTTTACATACTTTAATATTTTTAGTAGATTTTATAAAAATCTAACTATTATATAAAATCATATATGTTTGCAACAAAAAAATTTATGATATATTATATTGTATATTATCCCTCGCAAATTTGAATCGCGGTGGAAACACGGTGGGTTTGTTCCATTTTACCACTGCGATTACGCGGTGTATACCCTGTGGTGAAATGGAACAAACCCACCGTGTATATAACCACGGTGGATCCACGGTGTTTACACTTCCACGGTGTTTCCACCGTGATTCAAATCTGCGAGGGATAAAAAATCATATAGAGATTTTGGCCGGTTTAATATAAAATTATATACAGTAGTAAATTTATGAATTCCATATAATATGTAACTTATATGTTTTTTATATTAAGCTATATATAATACATTTACATTTACCTTATAATATATTGTATTGATATATTTCCTTTTATATTCAAAAAATATAAAATTTTTATATGGAATGAAATATATGATAGCATATAATTCGTATTATATATAGCACCATATATTTTCTTTGTTATATTTAAGCACATATTTTATTCGGTGTATGTATATGGGTCATTCCATCTCAATTCAACGACATTGCGACGGTGACCCTCTTCGATTTTTTTGATTTTTCAATATGTTTTCATACATGTAGAAATAAGTCTGCAGCTAAATTTTTAGCTCTTTCTCTGTACCCTTACCGAGGTTATAATTTTTGCTTAACAAGGATATAACTTTGACTGTAGTTATGATAATCTCACGTGATGGAGGGTTATTTTGTTTGATTTCTAACGCTCTTTTTGAAAAAAAAATTCAAAATCAGAAACACAAAATTTTGTCATGCTTTTTCGGCCATTTTTAGTCGAAAAATTAGTTTTTCGTTCAATGGGACACTTTTAATTTTTTTCAAAAAAAAATCCCAAAATTCTACGTTGAAAAACAAAATTTTTGACATAACCCAAGATGGGCATCAAATAACTTCTAGTAAAAAAAATTAAAAAACAATTTTTATTCTGTTGGATCCTTTTTCATTTGAAGGCTGATATCTCAGCAGCAAACTGTCGTACAGAGAACCAAAAAAAAGCAAATTATAGCTGACTAAATTTCCTAAACGAGCCATAAATTGGCTTTTACGAAAAAAATTTTCCCGGCCCCGTAGACCTAAAAAATTTGGAAAAATTTTGTCTCCACCTTTTTCTTATGATTCCGCAAAAACCGTAGCTCAAAAAATTATTTTGCTGGAAGATCTTTAAATTGGAGATTTCAAGCTTCAATTTACTTTTTTTATTTTTTCGATACGATCATTTTTTACGAAAATACAACCTTCCAAAAATCACTAAAAAATTTATAAAGTTTTCTTGTTCCTTTAATTTTTTGGATAAGTGTATTTATTTTAGTTGAAACTTTTACAGAATGATTTTGACCCTGGACCACACAATGGACCCACTTCAAGTCCATTTGGGTATGCGCAACTCTCTCCTCCGTATTCACCTGGTTCTAAGGAGTGCACTCCTTCGGTTGCTGTGCCTCCGGCACTCCAGCAAAGCAGTTCGACTTATGTTGGAGATTATCACAGGGGTAGTAATTTGCCACATGGCCCATTCCATTCTGATATCGCAGTTCATCCTACAAGTACTTTAGCAGCAAGTGCGTCTCCAAGTACATCCAAACAATATGACTTTTTGATACACAACACGTAAATATTGCCTCTTATTTATTAATTATTTATATTGTATATTTTTAGTAATAACAAAAAATTAATTATTTTTTTTTTTATTTTACAGTCATCTCAACGAGAAATATGTCAACCGTTCTCTGCCGAATACGAAAAATGATGGCGCTAAAAAAGTTGCTAAAAGAAAACAGACAGGACAAAATGAAGAACGCAAAAAGCGATTAAAATTGACTGAACAACGGAATTCTCTCAGTCCAATCAATGATGATGTGCCGCAGGATTCTTTTTGTGATGAAGATTATTTAGATGAAATTGAAGGAGAAGGTACAGCTCGCCCGAAAATAATTGACAAAAACACATACCAAACGGAGCCGGGCTGGTTAACTCCACGGGTGAACAAAAGAGGAGTCACACAAATAGTTAAATGTAAAAAGTGTAAAATGCCATTTGACACCAAAGTTAAGTTGTGGACTCATCAGAAAGAGACTCACTTTAATTCAAAGAAAATTATTCGATGCCCCAACTCGTACTGTGAGTTCGTAACCGACGTGAAACACCATTTGAGTACCACATGTATAGGCACACAGGGATAAAACCTTTCAGGTGTGAACTGTGTGTGTATCATTGCATTAACCAGGCAATGCTGAAGAGTCACATGAAATCCCACTCAAAGACTTATGAATACCACTGTGCTGACTGCCAAACAAAATTCAAGTTCCACCATACCTTCAAGCAGCATCTTGAGGAGACCAGACATCGACAAGGGGAAACCTTCGATGAAAATGGAAACCCTTCTCACAAAATAATTGATGTCGGCGAGAAGCGCAGAGGACCCAGAAAGCCATCTCCACAATCACATGAAAGTAATAATCGAAAAACTGAAAACAAAATTGATGAATAAGGTTATTTTTATGTCTAATATCCTTCTTTCGATCATTTTTTTCAATGAGGAAGTCGTCGTTATTCATAGTTTTTTTTTTCTAATTAATCTACTTAAAATATCCTAGGTTTAATTTAACAATTTATGATATTGATCTTTGTCAATTAGCTTATTATTCGAGCGGCAACTATTTAAATTATATAAACATACCTTTAGCACAACAAGAAGGCAATGTACATGGTCTCTTTTTCTACGAAAAGAGACTTTATTGATTAACTTACAATTATTAAACATTATTTTTTTAAAGCTTCAATATTAGTCAATAGTACAATACATAATCAGAGTAGGCTGGTAGCCACCTGATGTTTTAAAAATAATTAAAATATATAATAATAGATCAGAGTAGGCTGGTAGCCACTTGATATTTTAAAAGAAAATCATAATTAAAGTCAATAGTTATCAATCAGAGTAGGCAGGTTGCCACTCCACGATTGAAATTGAAGAAGCTACAAAGAAAAGTTAAATTGATAAGCAAACTAATAAAACGGAAAGTCTGAGTTGTATGTATGTGTTAAATTAAAGCAGTTCCCCAGAGGAAAGCTCACAGAAAAATAAAAAGGCTCATTAAACTTGCATCCATTTTTTGTCTTTTTTAGAATTCATCAGGAGAAAAAAATTCATTTCTCTATTGTGAAAAGAAGTATATACCAACAAGTGTTACAAGTCCGCATCACAAATACAAAAATCAAGAATGCGTAAATCAACAAAGCAAAAGTTAAGAATACGACAATCAAAAATGCGAGAAGTAAAAATTCACAAATCAAGGATACGTAAATATAATTACAAAAATCGTATGGATAAACTCCGTGATTTCATCTGCGCTATAGAATCTCATCACAAAGATTACATAGATAATGTAACAACCGAAAATGTCAATATTGACGGTAATTACCAACCATATTTCGGAAGTCCTCTACACGTAGCTGCGAAAATCGGAACTTATAAAATATTTATAAAGTTGATAAAAAAAGGTGCTGATATACACAAACGTTAGTCAAGAACTCAAGAAACGATATTACATAGCGCGATAAAATTCGCCAATTATGATATTGTCAGGTATCTCATAGATAATGGCGTAGATGTTAATGCCGCGTTGGAAAATAATGGTTTCATTACTGGAGAAACTGCATTGCACCTTGCCGCGGCGACAGGAACAAAGGAAATTATAAAATTATTATTAGATAACAATGCTAACATTAATGCTAAGAATATAAAAGGAATCACTCCTATTATCAGTGCTGTTGAAGCTAAAAACGATGATGCCATGGATGTATTGATGGAACATGGACCTGATCTTTTTTGTACATATAAAGAATATCGTTACAGTGTAACGATATTTCATGCAGCTATTTCAAGTTCTAACTGGGAATTCTTGTCTCATTGGCTATTTTTATTTGCTGATACGCGTGATGTTAATAATAATAGTTTTTTTTTCGTTCTTTGAATCTCAACTGTTACTTCATTACATTCTCTCGCTGACGAGGGATGATGGTGAGATCATTTTGTTTCTGCTTGAAGTTGGTCTTGATGTTAATGCTTCGGATTCTAACGGTAACTTAGCTATCGAGCAGGAATCCGCATCGAAATATCCACGTTGTATTTCAGTTATTATGCACTGTAACGTACGATTGATAGCAGCCGGTTTTTACGTATGTGATCGAAATATTACAGCTGTTAGTAATAAGAAAGAATTTGATGATTATTTAGCTAAGTGTCTTTTAAAAATTGGAAAAATGAAAAAAAAAAAAAAAATTAAACGGTAGTAATATCACATACATAGAAGTTTTGCATAAAAGTGTGCAATACTTGGCACCTTATTTGAAGTTTGTTGATTTGGAGAATACACTAGAACGTGAATTCGAATTTTCATACTACCCAATATATCACTTCCAGTTTTTTTTTAAATTAAAAAAAGTTCTGAAAAGAGTTAATTACATAAAAGATTCTCAGGAAGTGATCTATAATTTTTTTTATGAATTACAACTGCCGGATACTTTTATCAGAGAATTGTATTTCTATTTGTCAAGTAATGATTTAGAAAAAATCGTTCAAGCTTCACTTCAGTAACATCCTATAAATTAACTATAACTAAATGATCTCTGCGTTACAACAAAAAAAAATTATTTTGGAAAATAACGGACATTCTAATCTATATGCAAATCATAATACAAAATGACTTATTTTCTATGAAATTTATAATCAATTGTACCTAAAAATGCTGTTACAAATTATTTATTGTAAATTACATAAGTACATGGCCTGAATTGTAAAATAAAATTTTCTTGTAAATATATGTATATGTATATAGTAATGATAACAAAATTATGATCCCATTTTTGAGTTCATACATTATATTAATAAAGTAAATCTCAACAACTATATACTTGTCTAGAATCTCATTAGTTATTACCTATCAACATAGTTTGTAATTTTCAGTAGCTTAAGATTATGAACTTAAAAAATATTTTTTACTAAATTAATATGTGAACTTTATTAGATATAAGTGACGTCAAGCGATTAGTCGCTGTTTTTACAAAAATAGCATTGAATTGAACACAAAACGGTGGACTTTTAGAATTATGATATACAAGACTACACGGAAAAATTGAAACCCGACTGGTTCGTGTGCAGCACACGACTGAGTCGTGTGCAAGAAAAAATGAGGGCAAGCACACGACTAGTTCTGGTGCGCACCCGAACCAGTCGTGTCTAGCACTGTACTCAGTCTGGTGCAGCACCCGAATTGCAGCACCGTAATCAGTCGTGTGCAGAACAATACTGATTCGTGTGTGCACATGAACCAGTCGTGTCTAGCACCGTACTCAGTCTGGTGCTGCCGTTGTTGCCATTCGGGTGGCGCACCAGACTGAGTACGGTGCTAGACACGACTGGTTCGGGTGCAACACCGTACTCAGTCTGGTGCTGCTCACGACTCATTCTGGTGCGACACCGCAACCACTCGTGTGCTACACTCGAACAGTTACTGTTCGAAATTATTGTAATCTACACAGTTACATGATTGACAGTATGATTTTTGCAATTTTCACCAGCAAAATTTAACAATGCCTTTTAGTAGCGTTCACGATTATTATATAAAAGAGGTTATTATGATAAGAATTAGATGAAAAAATTTTTCATATATGAATAAATTTCAATGACAAACAATCTAAATTACAATTAGTTAGTTTAAGTCAATTTTTTTTATCTAATTCCTATCATAAAAACCTCTTTTATATAATAATCGTGAACGCTACTAAAAGGCAGTGTTAAATTTTGCTGGTGAAAATTGCAAAAATCATACTGTCAATCATGTAACTGTGTAGATTACTATAATTTCGAACGGTAACTGTTCGAGTGTAGCACACGAGTGGTTACGGTGTTGCACCAGAATGAGTCGTGAGCAGCACCAGACTGAGTACGGTGTTTCACCCGAACCAGTCGTGTCTAACACCGTTCTCAGTCTGGTGCGCCACCCGAATGGCAACAACGGCAGCACCAGACTGAGTACGGTACTAGACACGACTGGTTCATGTGCACACACGAATCAGTATTGTTCTGCACACGACTGATTACGGTGCTGCAATTCGGGTGCTGCACCAGACTGAGTACGGTGCTAGACACGACTGGTTCGGGTGCGCACCAGAACCAGTCGTGTGCTTGCCCTCATTTTTTCTTGCACACGAACCAGTCGGGTTTCAATTTTTCCGTGTATGCTTATGTGTACGTATATGTATACTTGCTTTGAAAATTAAAAAACCAAGTATAAATTTCAAGTACGTATATTAAAGTTGGAGCTTTTTTTTATTGAAAATACAATTCAAATATCTAGTTATGAAAAGTCAATTCCTTTTGTATTGTAATTTTCAAATTATTTTCAACAGTATACAAAAAATCTCTCTTAGTAAATTGATGTAAAACGAGCCGTTTCCTTGTAACCGTGCCTTAAACATTGATTCGTTTTTCAAATTCTTTGTTTCCATTTTGGATTTTTGTAACTTCTAAAGATATAAAAATTTTTTGTAGTCAAGGTACATATTCTTGAAGGAAATTGAATGTTCTACAAAAAAAGTCTCTTAACATTTTCAGTCTTGCGAATAGACCGGGGATCGCACTGAGAGAACAATTTATTTGAACCAAATAAATAGATTTACTTGGCTGAACAAAATCATTTATTTCATTCAAATAGATATTTGTTTATAGTTAACAAATCTTGGTTGAAAAAAAATTTCAAATAAAGATTTGTTAACTATAAACAAATCAATATTTCATTCAAATGAACCATATCTTTGCCTCAAATAAATACTAATTGGGTCCATTCGAAAATGGAATTTATTTGCCTGAAACACATCTTATTTGGCTCAAATAAATTGTTCTCTCAGTGCGCGGAGAAATCTTTGAATGAAAGCTTACGTTAAGAATTTGTTTCGTGTTATGGATTATGTATATTGAAAGAAAAATCACAAACAATATAAATTTCTGACTTGCTCGGTTACAGCTTGCACATTATGTCTTAAACAGCTAAAGTAGTGGTATGGCCCTTTTTCTTTTTCTGCGAGCTTTCCTCTGGTGAACTGCTTTAATTTAACACATACATACAACTCGGATTTTCCGTTTTATTAATTTGCTTATCAATTTGACTTTTCTTTGTAGCTTCTTAAATTTCAATAGTGGAGTGGCAACCTGCCCACTGTGATTGATAATTATTGATTTTAATTATGATTTTCTTTTGAAATATCAGGGGGCTACCAGCTTATTCTGATCTATTATTATATATTTTAATTATTTTTAAAACATCCGGGGGCTACCAGCCTATTCTGATTTACTGTTATCTATTATATACAACCGTCCACTTTGGACCGATTTTCACCACTGATTCTCTTAGTCAAAATTCGGAGTCCCACAGAAAATGAAAAAGGCGTTTCCTAATTATTTTGTTTGGGGGAAAATCAAGTCCAACAGAAAATCATCTTGGCCTTGACTTTCTTTCCATTTGTTTTAGGACCCAATGCTTCGGGGGTCGTACCATCCCTTCCGCATTAGTCCTGGCGTGTTCTTTTGTCCTCTCTCTCACTTATCTTCTACTTAACCAACTATGTATTTAACTATTTATTTATTTATTTATTCATTTATTAATTATTTATTCATTTATCTATTCATTTAGTTCATTCACTACTATTTATTTCTTGTTTTCCTTATTTTGTTTTAAAACAGATCTGACTATAGAAAGTACTTGGTTCCTTAAACATTTCAGAATTATTTGAAATAATTTTGAACGCTCGAATCATTTCAAATTAAGTTGAATTAGAAAATAATATAACAATTGATGGTTCCTCGGATAATTCAGAATTATTTGAAATAGTTTGAACGCTCGAATCATTTTAAATTAAATTGAATTAGAAAATAATATCGCAATTGATACTTTTTACAATCGATAAAAAGTTGTCTTAAGGCTGTAGCATCTTAAAGTAGTTGTCTGGTAACTCGCGCCATTTTTCATGCCTGTCTTTAGGGGCTTTTTTGTTTTTGAGAAAGAAAAAATGAAAAGTTTTGAATTTTTAATCTGTTTTTATTCACATCTTAAGGTGTTTTATTATTATTATTATTATCACCAAAAGTTAGCAACTCAAATAAAAACGTGTTGATGGCCGGGGTGATTCTCACTCTTGAGGACATCTGAAATCAAAAATTCTTAATTCGACTTTATCTATAGATATGTCAATGTAGTCAGAACTACAATGATGAGATTTTATCGAAAAATAACAAAATGGCGGGCTTGAAAAAAAAAACAGTTTGAGATGTCCTCAAGACTCAAAATCACCCCAGCCATCCCGCGTTTTTAACTTCCCGCTAAGAAAGTCGATGATTTTCGAAAAATTCGGGAAGTTATTGTTTTCACCTCGATTTTCGAAAATCGAGTTTTCATCAGAAGCCGACTTTTGAGGTCCTAGGAACCTATTCTGACTATTTTCAGAATGATGTCCGAGTGTCTGTATGTTTGTATGTGTGTGCCCTGATTAAAAAAGCGATTTAAAACGATTCGAAATAAAAAATTTTAAATACTTTTGAATTCCTTTAATACTTTTGAATCCCTCTTCTTATAAGCATTTAACATTGCAAATCGTTTTAAATCGCTTTTTTTAATCAGGGTGTGTATGTGTGTGAACGGTCTATAACTTTTTAACTAATGAACCGGTTTGGATGGTTAAGGTGGCTATATGAATGAGCTTATTGGCCATCAACTTTTGTCCAGAAAAAAATTGTTATGACAACCATACGTCTATAGTTAGCAAGCCTAATTCAATATAATTATCATCACAATATATATTTATATTCTCGTCAAGTTTATCGGTAAGATTCGTTGAATTTTTTTTGTACCGTATTTATACGGTGGCTATACCTTATTTAAACAGTGGTTACACGGTATTCATACAATGTTCGCACCGTATTTATACGATGTTTATGCCGCATAAATATGGTGGTTATGCCACTTTTATACGGTGATTATGCTGTCTTACTCTTAGAAGCTGAAAAATACTTTTCATATCTTTCAGTTTCATTAACAAGCAATCTTCAGATTCTATAACAGATACAATATGTTTTACTACTACTTGCATTCTTAAATGACTCATCTCTTCACTATGTTCTGCTTTCAATTGTTCAATAAAAAAATACAGTTCATTTTCACTTTAAAAAAAAAATTTCTTTCGTATTAAAAAATAAAAACTCTTGAAACTAGTAAAAATTTTTCAATTTAAACATAAAAATATGTTGACTTGAGGAAAAAAAATTTTGATTCAAGATCAAAATTTCAAGATAATTATTTACTTGGCGCAAGAAAATTTTGGTTTTCCGAATCGTTGAAACAAAATTTCTTGAATCAGGAATTTTTTTCATGATTCGAGTTAACTATTTTTTTTATGTAGTAATAATTCGCAAGAACATTAGTTAATTTTGAAATACGATGAGAATCAATATTAATAACTAGAATTATTTTATGATTAAAAATTATAAAACATCTTCAATTTAAACATGTCTAAACACTGCAGCGTTTATGTAGTTTGGGTATTTTGACATAAAAGTTTTTTTTAGCTCGTAAAATTCTTTATTTGTACGTTATGAAAACCTACACGGGTCTTTTAAATTTTAGTTTCTCTACACAGAAAATACAGTTAACTTGAACCTAGAAAAATATTCTTGATACAAGACAATTTTTTTTAATGAATCGGAAAATAAAAATTTTCTTACACCAAATAAATAATTATTCTGAAATTTTTAATCAAAATTAAATCCAATTTTTTTTTCCACAAGTTAACATATTTTTATGCTTTAATCGAAAAATTTTCACTTGTTTTAAAAGTTTTTATTTCTTACTACAAGAGATATTTTATTGAAGAAAGCCATGCCAGGTTATTGTAGCAATATTGCCTTTTTTTGTTGGAAAATAATAAAATTTCTTGGAATAATTACTATTTGTTTAACGCAAGAATTTACGTATGCTCCAACTAAGAAAAAAAAGTTGCTCAAACCGAGAGAAAAATTTTCCGGGAGAAAAGATATATAAGGAGATGAGGGAAGTCACTGGTGCTAGGCAGCAGCAGCAAGAATAGTTCGGTGCTCGCCACTAGACAGCGCCTACGACTTGTAGTGTCCCTGGTAAGAAACTTATTTCAGAAGTTTTATATTCCAAACTTGTGACTATTCAGGCTCGGGTACTCCTCCGTTATTTGACCGAGTGATAGGTACCTTTTTGATGGTAATATAGTACATCCTATATTACATAAAGATAAAAATATTTATCATCAATGTTTCCTTAAATACTTTAATCTCTGAATTTGAACTTGAACTTTAAAAATCAAATATTTTAATCACAAGTCTATAGAATCTCTACCGTATGGTTGAAAATATACGAATGACATAATACATTGTACAGCAATATATAAATATATATACATATATATTTAAATAATTAAATAGAGCCATTTATCATTAATAATTATACATTATTTTTTTTACCCTGTACTTGATAAATTCCGTATAAACACCTTATTAAATCAGTAGAATTGCTGTGTGAACTCGGTAGAAATGCCGTATAAATTCAGTAGAAATACCGAATTATTACGGTAACAATGTTATATTATTACGGTAGAAATGCGGTATTATTACAGCACAAATGCCGTATTTTTACGGTAAAAATAACGTATTAATACGGTAGTAATGCCGTATAAGCTCCGTATAAACGCAGTATAAGCTCTGTAGGAATACCGTAATTAAATTTCACAAACATACCGTATAAATACGGTAAAACTACTTGTTATCGACTACGTTTATGCTCTTTTAATACAGTGTTCAAACCGTATCATGAAAACCGCGAGGGGCATCTTGTCAAAATTATTATATCGAAACGGTACGATGTTTCATGCATACTTAGTGCAAGATACGACTGTGTCTCTTGATACACATTTCGATATAAAATTTTGAATACATTTCCAACCAACATGCGATATGATTTCTACACTCGACATCGAACGAGACAAGAAGAGAGTCCAAATCCAAAAATCGAGACGAGACAAGAGGAAAAATGTTCTCGTCTCGCGGCAACACTAGGACAACACGATAAGGTCGAGGATGAGGTCGAGGACGATGATGAGGATGAGGACAAAGGTGAGAATGAGAATGATGACCCAAACGTAGACAAAAAAACAAGGAAAAAATTTAAAAAAGGCACTACAAGTATGAGATGCTTGAAACAAAAGGCTATTTTTCTGATCCCGGGTCAAAAATAAAACTTGGTTTAGACTTGGTCGTCTTAAATCGTGACTAAGTAAGACCAGTTAAGTCGAAACCAAGGCGAGTTGCGTGAGTTCGCCTTGGTTTCGACTTAACTGGTCTTACTTAGTCACGATTTAAGACGACCAAGTCTAAACCAAGTTTTATTTTTGACCCGGGCGGTGGAAACACGGTGGGTTTGTTCCATTTTACCACTGTGATTACGCGGTGGATACACCGTGGAACCACGGTGGTGAAATAGCACAAAGCCATCGTGGAATCACGGTGGATACACCGCGTAATCACAGTGGATACACCGTGTAATCACAGTGGACATACTGTGTATACCCGGTGTTGAAATGGAACAAACCCACCGTGTAACCACGGTGGATCCACGGTGTTTACACTTCCACGGTGTTTCCACCGTGATTCAAATCTGCAAGGGTAGGAGTAATTGTCGTGGGGAATAGTTGTCACGGGGATAAGTTGTCGAGGATGAATTGTCCGGGATGAATATTCGGGGATGAATTGTCTTGGTCCCAAAAAGCGTCACACCGTGTGACGGGTGTTTTAGATTGTGGGTGTTTTGTTGTCGGGTATTTTGTCGTCGGGTATTTTGGCATCGGGTATTTTGTCGCGGGTATATTGGTTTGCGGGTGTTTTGTCGTCGGGTGAATAGTTACGCAACCGTATATATCCAGGCAAATCTGAATATATGTCGCATATATGAGACATATATTCAATTTTGCCCGGGTTTATCCCGGGTGTACATTTTTTTCCTCCGGGTTTTAATCAAGGCTATGTGATAACTATAAAAATATATTAAAAAAATGAATTTTTAATTACTTACTTAAGTGTATGATAAGGGTGCTAATTGGCTCAACTGAAGTGTAAATGTCAATTGAATAAACATGCCTGGTTTATATATGCAGTTTTATCCGCAGATATATGACAGAAATATCATATTTAATTGAGCGGTCACTTGAATAATTATTGCTCTTCCAATAATTATTCAAGTGGTCGCGTAAGAGTCAGACGGTTCACCTGAATAAGTATTCTTTATTGATTCACATGCACCAATTACCTGCATGAAAAAACACTATATGGTTAAAATATACAAAATCATATATTTTTACAACAAAAAAAAATATATAATATGTTATATTATATATTATAAACAATCATATACACTCATGCCATAAATTAAAGGAACAGAAAAATTTTAGAAATTTTTGGAAGGTTGTAACTTTGTAGAAAATAATCGTATCGAGATTTTAAAAAAAGCATTTTATAGATTGAAATCTCTAATTTCGTTGCATTTTTATAAAAATATTTTTAGAGCTCCGGATATTGCGCAAACATGAGAAATACCGCGAGACAAAAATTTTCTAAATTTTTTCTTTTCTTTGAGAGAGTCCACGGGCTGCGAAAAAATTGTTTCAGCTAAACCAATGCATAGGTTGGTTAACAAGTTTAATCGGCTTTAATTTGCATTTCTTTAAGATTCGTACGACAACTTGTCGCTGAGATATCAGCCTTCAATCAAAAAATGATCCTTTTGGGTTTGATCATCGATATTTCAGGTACCAATGATCGCACAGTACATATGAGGGCGGCGTTGAAAACTTGAATAAATTCCCTATAAGACCCTTTCATCATTATTTTCATTTTTAACATCCATTAGAAGTAAGTACAAAAAAATGACTTTTTTTGGTTTTTTAGTAAATCAACCGCTACTCTGCAAATATCGATAAAAAAAATAATGTTGCCAGGGACTTTTTTAGCTTAATGTACCCCCAATAACCCTGTAAATTTTAAAATTGATCTATCGAACCGTTTTTCGGGGTGGATCGATCAAAGTTTTGTAAAATCATTAAAGGAACAAGTTTTGTTCCTTTAATTGTGTAATCATAATCATCATGAAAAAATAATTTTTTTTCGACTTTTCTTAAATTTTTGCGTTGGTTACTCAGCAAATGCAAGGAAATGACAAAAAAAAAAAATTCCAAAAAATCTGTCTATCGGTTGGACCTGCGGGCCAGCCCCAAAACTTTTCACTGTTTTTGAATTCCTTGAGCTCAAGGAGCTAGAAAACATTGTTGTAGATACATTTCCGAGCTCTTCGAGTTCGAAAATACTTTTGTATACTATTGTTTTCGAAAAAACCGTTTTATAGCATTTTTTTCTCCCACAATATCTCGTGAATGAATTTACCGATTTTGGTGGTTGAGGCGGCAATTGACGTATTCTATTGAGTTCTAGAGCTGATAAGATTTTGAAGTTGATCGTATCAGTCGTTTCTGAAAAATCAATAAAAAACTAAAAAAAAAAAAATTTTTTTTTTCGTACTTCGCCAATATTTTCGAGTCTACTTGATCAAATGATCTGAAATTTTCAGAAAAGTTGATGGCCAACAAGCTCTTTCGATTGCCGCCTTAAACATCCAAATCAGTTCATTAGTTAAAAAGTTATAGACCGGTCACACACAGACACACACACACACACACACACACACACACACACACACATACATAGGGGAGGGTGGGGCAGAGCGGCCCCTCTAAGCCAATTTTTACTTTTTGTGGCTTTCAACCATAAGATCACTTTACTCTTGTCCTGTTTCGAACAAATTTATGGACATTTTGCCAAAATTCTGAAAAAAAAAAAATTTTTTGTGGGGCAGAGCGGCCCCCCTCCAAAAAATGGTAAAAAAAATTTTTTTTTTCGTTTTTTTGTTTTTTTAAATTGTTTTCATCATTAAGAATGTATTTCTTTCTCTTGACAACTATTTTTGGTTTTATGTTACCCAAAAAAAATTTTTTTAGGTGTAATAAATCGTTCACTCTCGATTACCTTAATTACTAATTGTTATTGAATAAAAAAAAAAAAAAAACAATTCTATAGTTTTACTTTATTTCAAAAATTTATCAACTAAAAAAAAAATTTTATTTTTATAAATTTTTAATGACCAAATTTTCCTCTTACATAAAGAAACGGCCGAAAAATATGAAAAAATAATTTTTTCGGAAGTTTCGGCTGGTCCATATTGCCCCAGGTGTTATGCGTAGGACTAGAAATGTGGAATTATAATAATTCTTTTTTAATTTGACAATAATAATATGAAAAAATCACTTTTTCAAAATTTTGGGCTTGTTCATTTTGCCCCAAATGTCATGCGTAGGGGTAAAAATGCGCGAACATATCGGTTTTATAGTAATTAGTCAGAAAAAAAAAATTTTTTTAACAAAAACTTTTTTTTTCAAAAACAACAGCATACAAAAGTATTTTTGAGCTCAAGGAGCGGAAATAGCGGGAAGTTTTGGGCTGGCCCGCAGGGTCAACCGATAGACTGATTTTTTTTGTTTTATTCCCGCACGAAAAAATATATATCCCGGCAAAATAGTATATATCTGGTTTATATCTTTAGTATTCTCATATGCATGCTATTTTGCCGGCATATATTCCCGGATATATCTTTTTCCGTGTGGGTTTAGCTTGTTTCAGCAAATACTGCTCAAGACATTCCTTTTCTTCTTAATTTTTCTCTTTAATATTCCTCCCCATTAACGTATAATCCGTTTTAAAAAAGTCAATAGTATAAATTTGAATTTGTTAGAGATTACATTCATTAATAACTTTTTAATAATGCAAAATATTGGTATATCTGATCGTAAATTAATATTAAAAGTAACAGCAGCAAAAGTTTGTATGTAATTAAATAAGAAAATAAGTGATAAAAAAAATAACTTACCTTCAAAATGATTAAAAAGACGTGATAAATTCCACGATTGCAGTAATCTTAAATTATTTTCCGGATCCGTATTTAATTATTTGATTAAAAACATTAATCAATTGTTATTACAGAGTTTTTATAGCTTCCGTAAAAATGTGTAAGACAAACTTTTTCGGAAGGTTTTCATCATTCGAGTGACGTAATTGTTCCAAACGTAATTAAAAGAGTAAAATTCGAAAATTCGGTTAATACTGCCCACCCTTAATAACGATTAAAAACCTTTTAATCGTTTTAAATCGTCACGAATCGTCAATTGATGATTAATGAGTATTATAAACGATTTAATTTTTAATCGTTTTAAATCGTCATGAATCGTTTTCAATTCTCATACAGGACCAGAAATCGCAATATTATTTTACGATTAAAAACGATTCATAACGATTAGAAATTTTGAATAATATTATTTTACAATTGATGACGATTAGAACTTTTTAGAAGTATCTAAATTTCAATTTGCAACAAATGGACAATTCATATTGCTACGACGTGAACAGAAATTCAACCGTCGGTGAGGTAAATCTCGTTAGCTTATATAAGCTCTCCCTGATAACACGTTGAGCTCAATTAGACGTCAAATAGTACATAATATGCACTCTAATAGCACAATTTGCTTTAGCAGAAGTTTACTTACAAAAGTTTCCTTGAATTTTTCTTCAAATGTCCTTCATCTCCGGACTTTTCCATTTTCGACGACAATTTGTATACCCTAATAGCCACTTTAGCTTGAAATTGACAGTAATTGCACATGGAAATTGTCTGAAATTTGCTGCCCGAATTCGCAGACAATTTGACAGCAGAAGCTAACTTCTCTAAAGACGAAAATTTACGGTTAATTTTTGCTCAATCCCTGATAGTCACACTCTAAATATACATAACTGCTTAGCAAGTTCTGCGGTGAAACATTTACGGCGAACTTAACGACAAGTTTCTGGCAAGCCTTGGCTGGATAATACTTGCGTGCAAGTTGATGCTAATCTACTGCCGTCATCTGAATGCAATTTAACAGAAAATCTTGCCGTCAATTTGAAGTGAAACTTTCAATCAACTTAACGTCATTTACTGACAGTCCCAATAACCACTTTAGCTTGAAATTGACAGTAATTTGATGTTGATGTTACCTGAAATCTGCTGCCCGAATTTGCTGAAAATTTCACGGCAAAAGTTGAAAAGAAAAATTTGCGGTTAATTTTTCTTCAATTTAGAGAAAACTTTTTACGAAAAAAAAAAAGTCGGTAATGTTCATTCTTACCATTTCAGAAGATAAGCAAATTTAGACTACATAAATATAAAATGTTTACAATTTGAGCGTAAAAAAATACTTTACAATTTTCCAAGTCAAATTAACAATAAATTGATATAAAACTTTACCCGAAAATTGACGAAAAGTTTTTTTTAGTCAACTCTTAAAGTGAATTTGCATTCTAATTCGGGTAGAAAATTTACGTCAAATTGTATAACGAGTTGTATATAAATTGTCGTCAAAAACGGAAAAGCCCGAAGTTGACGGAAATTCGAGAAAAAATTCAAGGAAACTTTTATAAGTGAACTTTTGCTTAAGCAAACTGTGTTATTCGGGTACAACTTGCTGTACAATTTGACATCAATTTTCAGGCAAATTTTAACATCAATTTATTGTTAATTTGACTTGAAAAATTGTGTTAAGTATTTTTTTACCCTCAAACTGTAGACATTTTAAAGTATAAATTTAGTTATCTTCTGAAGTGGTAAGAATGAACATTACAGTCTTTTTTTTTCTGGTAAAAAGTTACCTCTAAATTGAGCAAAAATTAAGCGCAAATTTTTCTTTATAACTTTTGCTGTCAAATTGTCAGTAAATTCGGGAAGCCAATTTCAGGCAATTTCAATGTCAAATTACTGTCAATTTCAAGCTAAAATGGCCATTAGGGATATTTTGTTATGGTCCAAGTTTGCTTTAAAACTTGCTTGCATTGTTGCGTTGGCTACATTTCCGTTCGGATCTCTCACATGGGGGGGCCAGAGCCATTGTCCAAAAGACATTCGTTCGATGCGAAATCTCCGAGATGCGACAAGTTGTCGAGTAGACAATCTCGTCGAAAAGAAATGTCTATGACTAAACCAAAAGTTTAAAACTTCAAATCTGTAACAGTATAAATTTACGAAACAGAAAATTATCGAAAGAAAATTGTAAAATATAAATCATATCGAAATATGATTTATGTAAAATAATTAGTAATAGAATAATAAATACTTGAATTGAAATAAATGAAAACAATTATTGTCATCGAAACATAGAGTATATATAAAGTTTTATTATCTAAAGATCGATTAAGTTCTACATTACCAACTTCCGTGGACAGTCAATAACACCAAAAACTATAATACCGACGACAGTTAATTGTACTCTTTATTGTTAGCAAAAAACGAAATCTGTTTTGAAAACAGATTGCTGTAATTAAAAAATAACTAATTAATTAAACTTGTAAATTAATTGTGTAAGTTTATTTTACATTTATAATTTAAAGATTAACCCTGGTACACTGTAAATAAATTTTTTTTTTGTTTTTTTTTTAGTTGCGATTTCATGTGTTTTAAAATAATATCATATATGAAACTAATTGATTTGTTTAAATAATGAAAAAATTTAATTAGATTTATGGAGAAAATAATTTTTATTATAACAATTTCTATCGCATAAGAAATGATCAATACAAAATTCTGTAGATATTTTTTATTCTCAATAAATCAGATACATAAAAAAATTGAACATTAAAAAATTATTATAAAAATGCTTTTATGTTAACATTTTTATAATGAATAAATTATCAAATCCCCACCGTTTTCAAGCTGATCTTCGTTTATTGCAATATATGATTCTCCATTCACTGCAACTACAAATCAAATGTACAATTAATTGAAATACTTTTATTTCTATATTTTTACTAATTGTCACGAATGAATTTTTACCCACTTACTAAATTTTTTTAACGGGATATTGATATAATTATTAACTTCAGCAGCACTATTGATTAAGTTTCCATTTTCCAGTACAGGGACTATATGACTAATACATTGTAGAAAATGTTCAACATCAAGAGCATTGCAGTTATATAATTCCCATGCTTTCAAAATTATATCATTTTTGAATAAAGTATGCGGTCGTTGAGAGCGTCGAACTAGCTGAGAAATTTTCAATGACTCGACTTCATTTTTAGTTATTGTATAGTGGTTAATCAACAATTCTGAAATACGAATATTTATTTGTTATAACTATATATAGCGGAAAAAAAAAATCGGTTCATAACGTACCTGTAAATTGCCATATACGAGGATGAATTCCGAATTTATCTTTTAAACGTCGATTATATGATTCTACAAAGTTATTAGTCCTATTTAAAATATTATAAATAGTGAAGTTTTCAGGTTTAATATTATTTATCCAATAGGATTTATAATAAGTCAAAAATGTTTGAAAGTGTGGGAGGAACACAGCATACAGATCGTTTAAATAATCGAATGCTTGTTGAATTTGGTTTGCAGGAAGAAAAGCTAAACCAATCAGCTTTCTAAAATATTCTTTTCCATCTTCCCATTCCCTCAATTTTTCTAGCAATCCAATTTTTTTCGCTTTCTTCATCAGTGCCTGAAATTTTATCATACACGTGAAAAAAATGATCTTCAATACCACGGTAACATAATTTATAAATATTAACAGAAATTTTTATGATTAATTTTAACTAATGATTTTGTATATATACTTTAATTTATGTATTATCATTACTGTTATTATTTAACAACAACAAGAATATCAATAATAATTAGAATAATTAACATTATTGACGTAAAAACAAAAATTATAATAGTAATAATGCTGGTAATGATCATATCATATGATAAATTATTACCTGAACATAATGAAAGTAGCAACCATGACTAATGGCATTAGGGTAAAAATCCCTAAATACTTTTAAAAGTCCGATTTCAAAGTCAGACGTTATCGATAATACCCGTAAATGTGGTGTTAACTGAACGAAATGGTTAATTACTGCAGCATAACAAGGTTTACTTTTATTTGACATAAAACTCCAAGCTACTGGAAGCACCTTTAAAATATAAATCAAATAAAAATGTCTGGAGATTAATTGCACTCACGTAATACAAATATATAATCATACTCATTTACCGTATCGTTAAGAGAGGCCATTATAGTGAAAAATTGATAAATTTTTTTACTTGGCTCACGTGGACATACTTTATATGTGGCATCTACATAAAGATCTACAGTTTGAAAATTAAGCAGTAGATTAGAGTCCACAAAGACAACTGCTTGTGATCCGTCTGTTCCATGTACATGAGTAACAGTAATATTGCTGCCGTTGGGTATAAAAAAATTTTTCCAGCGAGCCGAATTTAATAGTAAAACATATTCTTCAAGCGACTTTGGAGATGGAGGACAATTGTTTTTGCGCCAGCTTCGCATTGTTTTTACGATTACAACAAATGGTACCAATATAGATGCACGAGCATGTCTATAAATAAAACATAAAAAATAACTTAGGTTTAACAATTATACAAAGTATTTATTGTGCAGAAGACAAAAATTAGTTGAAAAAATATTTATTTTAAAATATAAATTTTAGTCTTTTATTTTGAATTAATTTAAATTAGTAGTTATTTTTTTTAAATTAAAATCACTCAAACACTTTCATACTTTTATATTGATTCAATAATTAATCAAAATTGCAATCGTAAAAATATTGGGCTTAAAATGTAAAGGTAAAACAACTAATTGTTATAAGTTTGTAGTCATTATAAAATCAGATATTATTATTATCAGATATATATATATATATTCACATAAAATTTTCTATAATGTTGTAATTAAGTTTAAAAATAAAGGGTAGTCCCAAATTTGATTGAGTAGACTACTATAAAATTCTTTGTTGGGAACGTAAATAAATCTATACACAAAGGTAAAAAATTATCACAATAATTTTCTTCACATACCTCACGCTTACATCATCGTAAATTAAACGTAAATTACGAAGGCTCGTAGACACAGTTCTATAGAGCTCAAACATGAAATTGTAAATAAACTGAGTATCATAATTTCTGACATGATTGTGACCTTTAGTTAATGTAACTGGTCCTCCGTTTGTGGATCCTCGAGCTCGACAATTACTCTTCTTTTTTTCGTGGCACTTAACATACCTATACAAATATATATATGTATATAATCATTGAATAAATTAAGTTGATCATGACATAAATAATTTATTTATATAACCTACAATAACTATAATGCAATTCATAAATACATCACTAATAATAAAATCAAAATCAAAGCTTACACGAGGCCATCAGATGAGGAAGAACGTACGTAACAATAACCATCGTCAAATATAGGAGGTGATGATTGATGATTAATAGGTCCGAATTGGAACATTGTAGAGTATTTAAAATCACATGGATACTTCAGCCACAATAAATATACCTAAAATTTTATATAAAAATAACTTTAACTTGTTTAAAATTAAAATATATAAAATATATGAGGAACGTCTTCAGTACTTCATTCATTGACACTGAAATCTCGTAATTTCTATCTAGCCGCTACAGAAGCACTCAAACCATTGAAATTTCCTGTCTTTCCAACAATAGAATCGAGATTCGTTCAATCGATATATCGAAAATGCAAATTTTTTAAATTTGATTCTTCTATAATAATATAGGGGGGTTAACGATTGTCAATTGTTTTTTAATTCACCATTTTGAAAATTAGCTCAGAGCGTTCTTTTATTGTGAGGCGTCACTAAGATCGGTTCGATTTTCAATAATAGTAATAACCCTTTTGTTTGAATAGTAATAACTACTGAATCTTTTAATATTCAAAAATTATATAATAATTGAAAACTCAGAAATTTTTAATTTTATCATAGTTACTTCAAAGTAACACAAATTAAAAAAATGTCAAATGTAATTAGAGAAGGTGGCTTCTCGTATTTCGTCGAAAGAGTGGTCGACGATTTAAGGTAATACTCTTTGATTTAATTCCAAAAAATAAATAAAAATAAAAACATTAATTCAATTATTATCTTGTACGAATTTAATTAAAGCTGAAAAAAAAAAAATTTACTAAATTATTGAAATATTTTTGCAGATACTTAAGATGTCGAGCAATTGTAACTCAACGATGTCGAGCTCGGGGTACAAAATTTTTAGACCACCCAATCATCCTCACCAGAGCACATTGCCACGGCCGTGATGAAGATGAAGAAGATCGCCTGCAATTCCAGCGAGACCTTATTCGTGGTGCTCAGGCTTCATTCCTGCCATTAAAAACAGTTTATAATACTGTTTTGGAACAGTAAGTTAGAAATAAAAAAAATTATTGATATACGTAAGCTATATTTTCTGATTTTAAATATGATTGTAGTCATCCTAATCGAGATGGAAAGCAAACATACCGAATGGTGTGTAGACTGATGTCAAATGCTCGTGACAGAATGGATCTACCTGATCCCCAATCATATTCGGATTTGATAAATGTTATGTACAGTGCAGCGTTTGGTTCATTAAAAAGATACACAAATATGAATTCAATTCAGTTAAACTACGTAGGTAATGATGCATTAATTATCGGAGATCCTGATTTCATTCAGTCAATAAATTTCACTGTCATTCATACAAGCTCAACAGCTTCAGTTGTGCCGGAATTTAACAATGCTCAGTTACTCACTTACATCTTAGCAGAAGTGAATGGTCATGTATGTATAAATATGACGTGTCTTATTTCTACAAATTACTACTTCTTTTCTTCATTTGATTTCATCTCTTTATTAATATAAATTATTTACCTCTATATTATATATATTATACATATTTTTTTGTTGCTTGAACTATCAAAACATCTAATTTTCATTGGAGAATCTTTATTTTAAATTGTTGTCTGCCTAAATTAAAAATGGATTATGTGTAATTTTTATTAGGTATTTCCAATTGTTACCATATTATGGTCTCGAAGGACTCCAGCAGTGTGTGCCGCTGTTTTGAATATTATACATCATCAATATATTAGAAATGCGCCACTTACGATCTTTACTGATTTTGATTTGAAGCTGTACTTTGAGCATGAATTTCCTAATAGCGTAATTCTGGGAACTTATCATAGTTATTGTCGTGTACGTAAACTTAGATATATTATATTTCATAATTTTACATTCATAAGTATTGTTATTTTACGAGATTTTTTTTTTTAATTTTTATAGATTATTTTTCAAAAAGCTTTGAATCTGGAACTTGACACTAATGCCATTGAAGTTCAAGAGTTTCTAAAAAAATGTATGGGACTTATTCTTTTGCCAGAGAATCATACTTCTGCAGCATTGACGAGTTTGACTCAATCTCTTCCACCGAATTGGCTTCACCAGTTACAACCGTTTATTAATTACTTGCAAACTGAATGGATTGACGGTGTCACCCCAAATAGACTGTCATTATTTCAAAGCCTAAAAGGAGTCAACAACATTTCCGTTTTATTCACTCGCGAGTTACAATATCGACTGAGAAATCGAAACCCAACAATCTGGAGTTTTTTAAGTATGTAAAACTAATTAAAGTTGAATTTACATGTGTCTAATTTAGAATAAATATTAAAGTATGTGGTTTTAATTTTTCAGGAAGTTATGTCCAATTTATAAATGCAGCAGCATTAGACGTAATCAAAATTGTACGCCAACCATGTGCTACCATTAAATTTCCTGGTATCAGCGCGCTTTGTGTCCAACGACTTTTATTGCGGAAACAGTGGAGTGCTGTTAATGATAATAGAATTTCACCTTTGGAATTTTTAAACGCTGTAATGCCAATCCAAACAGAATATTTTAACAATTTACTTCACAATGCTGAATTTTTAATAGAACAGCAACTGCTTGTTAATGAAACAAATAATGGTAAGAATTAAAAATTTCACATGTAAGCATTAAATTTATCAAGTCACTAATTACTTTTATCCTTATATTTACAGTAGAACCTATGGTTGAAGCTATTGAAATGATATGTACAATCTGCTATGATGATCCTGTTACTGTTGTCTGCTTACCATGTCTTCACATACAAATGTGCACTGAGTGTGCCAATAACACTCAGGAGCAAGCAAGAATAAATCACAGACCTCTCTTGTGTCCTTTTTGTAACTTGCCGTCAGAGCTTCGTCAAGGGAACTTCAGAGTTGATCCACAAATCAATATTCCATTAATGACATGTGAATTATGTAATATTAACTCAGTAAAAATTGTTTGTTTTCCGTGCTTGCACATAAAAATGTGTGTACCTTGCTCTGAAGAAAGAGCAGCAGCTGCTGTTAATGAAGATATCGATGTACACTGTCCATTTTGTGATGAGCCAGCTGTCTTCCAGCGAGGATTTTTTCCGCTTGCTTAAACTTACTTTTATTTAAAGTCAACTAACTATGTTTTCAAATTTAATATTTAATTTACATTTTTTAATTATGTTTAATTATAAGAACGAATTCATTTGGTCTTGAAAAATGTTAACTTAAAAGCATTTTTATAATAATTTTTAATGTTCAATTTTTTTATGTATCTGATTTATTGAGAATAAAAAATATCTACAGAATTTTGTATTGATCATTTCTTATGCGATAGAAATTGTTATAATAAAAATTATTTTCTCCATAAATCTAATTAAATTTTTTCATTATTTAAACAAATCAATTAGTTTCATATATGATATTATTTTAAAACACATGAAATCGCAACTAAAAAAAAAACAAAAAAAAAATTTATTTACAGTGTACCAGGGTTAATCTTTAAATTATAAATGTAAAATAAACTTACACAATTAATTTACAAGTTTAATTAATTAGTTATTTTTTAATTACAGCAATCTGTTTTCAAAACAGATTTCGTTTTTTGCTAACAATAAAGAGTACAATTAACTGTCGTCGGTATTATAGTTTTTGGTGTTATTGACTGTCCACGGAAGTTGGTAATGTAGAACTTAATCGATCTTTAGATAATAAAACTTTATATATACTCTATGTTTCGATGACAATGATTGTTTTCATTTATTTCAATTCAAGTATTTATTATTCTATTACTAATTATTTTATATAAATCATATTTCGATGTGATTTATATTTTACAATTTTCTTTCGATAATTTTCTGTTTCGTAAATTTATACTGTTACAGATTTGAAGTTTTAAACTTTTGGTTTAGTCATAGACATTTCTTTTCGACGAGATTGTCTACTCGACAACTTGTCGCATCTCGGAGATTTCGCATCGAACAAATGTCTTTTGGACAATGGCTCTGGCCCCCTCACATGGCCCCCGCGTAGCATTTAAATTACTAAAGCGCGGGAAATATTTACATTACATGATTTGAATTTCAATTGTAAATATTTATTTATAGAATTATCAGTTCATATTAATCATTATTTTTCATTATCATCAAAAACTTTAATCTTCACATCAATTCAAAGGTAATCAAAATTAACATTTGAATATACTAATAAAAATATGAATATAAGCAATTTAATAGCTCATTAAATTTTCTACAAAATAGATTTTAGTACATTTTTGTTTTTAATTTAATAACTCCAATGTTATTGCAACTTGAAGTAATAAAAAAAATTAAACAATTTCTACAATAATTTGGCCTTTATATATTTTATTGATAACTTTAAAAATATCAAAATTACATCAAAACGATGAAACCTTTTTTGTAACAAATTTAATTTCCTACAACTTTTCTTCGAAAAATTTTTTTCTTAAATTTATAGTTTGTTATATATTTAACAAATAAACAAATCTTTGTTTTCCGGATTTGAATTTGGCGGGAAAATTATAAAATTAAAATAATTATAACAATAACGTAATTACTATCATATTAATAATAAAAATTAATTGTTAAAAAATGTATATATTTAATTAGCTTATAAAAAAAATTACCGCAGCGTTGTAACAAAACCCCGCGAAATTCAAATAAAAAAGTCTTGATATTAAAAAGTATTTTATAAAAATAACATCTAATTATCCGCATGATAACTCATATAATTGATTATTATTAACAAGCGATAAGAGTTGATCGGTTGAAAGAAAAAACACCCCGCCCACATTCCTAAAAATAAATCCACCCCTCCATCTCTAATGAAATTAAATCTTTCAAAATTAATTCCCACCTTCAGCCTTTAAAAAAATTCCGCGAAAAATAAATTTTTGAAAACAAATAATCAAAAATTACTATATAATAATAGTAATAATAATAAATAAATATATAAATATATAAAATATGTTAATTAACCAGCATGAGATCGCCACGCCCGTGGAAGCTCGAGGTCAGAGACAGAGACGTGGAGGCGGCTTCGACGCAGTCGCTCGTCCTCTCGAGCACCAGTTTTGCCTCGGTAACCTGCACGGGCAATTCTTAAACGTCTCTACCTACTATTCCAACATATATACATGTATATACATATATATACATATATATAAATTAACCCCTCACTCCTCAGTAGCCAACAAACTAGACAAATAATCAGTCGTCCTCTTATTCAATTCGTGTTCTAGTCAATAACAAAAATAAATATATATATTATGTATTTAAAACATAATAAATATGACCGGAAGTGAAATGAAAACTAAAGTAAAGGGCTAAAAGCCATTTAAATGTCTAGTGAATTTTATTATCATTGTTTTTATTTGAATTAATTAAAAGTTTATTAATTGATGGCTAGTTAATTAATTAATTAATTAAGTGATTAGATTTATTTATAAATTTGTTTATATATATATATAATATATATCAAGTGTTATTTGTTGGGAGGTTATATTAATGTGGCGACCGGTGACGTGAAAATTGTACGATATCTTGTGTCACGGCTCTAAATATATATATATATATATACATATTTATATATATATATATATATATATATATATATATATATTGGGGAATATATGTGGGTTTGAAAGTGACGTTCTAGTCACACAAGTTGACACGTGATTGTAAAGTAATAATAATATTAAATAATAGTAATAATAATTAAATAATAATAATAAATAGTAGTAGGGGTAATAATAAATAATTTGAATTGTTTATGAGTTTGGCGGGTGAATATTAAATTTAAACTCTGGTATTAATTTTAGTGAGTGTGTCTTGTCACAATGGCGGATGACGAAGTGCTCTTCGATGATGTTTACGAGCTGGGAGAAGTTATTGGCAAGTGAGTACATATACTGATATCATATACATTGTTTGGTATTTATATATTCATACATATATGTATATATATAGTGTGTGCGGGTGATAAGTTTATGAGATGAGTTGGTAGAGAACAGGATTATTTAATAAGATTGTTTTATAGGAGTGGGAGTGGGTGGAAGACAATAGGCTGATTGGGTTATGTTGGTGATGGTGATGGTTCTGGTGGTGGTTCATTGGGTGGATGGTGCATTGGTTGAATTGTCTGGTAATTAGCTTGTATGCCTGTGGTTTTTGGATAAGGTATTGGATTTGAATTGTAGACGGGGTTTTAATTGGAGGATCGAGTTTTGATATTGAAAAGCGGGTGGGTAATTGGGTTAAGAGTTGAGCTGATGAGGGTGAGGACGATTGTTATTTTGTTTCTATGGAATAATTATTGGATGGATTTTATTTTTTAAGTTGATTCCTTGGAAATCTAATTATTGTACTTGTCCTCATAGTGGATTTTTTTATCCTGAAATTGACAGACAATCAAAAAATTTTCTGACTGTTGTTTCAACAAATCAATTACAGAAAAAAAATAAAAATATGCACGTGTAGAAAATTTAAATAACTATAGGTACAATTTTTTTTTTTATAATTAAATGTTTTAAAAAAAATCCAAAAATTATTAGATGTCGGCTAACTTCGGTATCATGATTTTTTTATATAATTTCGCAGTAATATATTATAGTAAGTAGAGTAGGTTTAAAAAATATCATTGCTCCAAAAATTTATATATGTAATATAACCCACCGTGTCATCAAAATAGCCTACAAAGCGATACAAAAAAATTTTTTTGACTTCTTATTAAATTTAAGGCCACAATTTGTTAGAATGTAATTAATAGTCAATAGGGTTGTCGTTAAAAATTAAATTTTCTTAGTCGCCCCATTAAAAGCTTCTTTTTAGCAAAAAAATACGTGGGGAATTTGATTTTTTCATTTTAAGTAAAAAGAACACGTGCCTCAGGACGATCAGAGTTCATTTTTCGATACAATTGCGGTTTTTTTTAAATATCTCATGAAATATGCAGATTAAAGGAAAAAGTCACAGGAACAATTTTGTAGAAAATTAAATTTTTGATAAAAAAGGTCATGTTCATTTTTTTTATAAATTGTGTATTTATGAAGATATTTTTTAAAAAATTTTTTTAGATCTTATGAATTGAGTGTTTTAAGGATTACGAATGTTAAAGAAACCGAGAATTTTAATTTTTAGTATTTAAATTTAATTAAACAGGGAAATAAATTTTCTAAAAATAATTGTAGAATTATTTAATCGGAGTATTTTTTTTTTCAAACTTTTAGAGTATCGATAATTAAAAGTTTGATTATTATTTAATTTCAAAGAAGTTTTAATTTTAAAATTCTCGTATTTTTAAATTATTAAAGAAATAATTTTTTAAATAATTGGCGGGATTTTCAAATTTTTATTTTAACATGAGACTAAAAAATTATAAAAAATTTATCACAGATTAAAAATTACCATATTTTCATTAAAAATTAAATAATCGTCTTGATGAAAAATTAAGTAGAAAAAAAGTGATTACACTAAAATTCCCTCGACAGGAAATTCAGGTATCGAAGCTACAACTTTTCTCAACTCATTGACATCGCACACATAAGAAATACCCTTAGTCAAAGATTTTTTATTCCACTTGAGCCATTTTATGTCCATATCCTCAGAGACGTCTCTGCAAATAAACATATCCTGAGTAACGGATTTTCTATACGGATCATTTAAACCAATGAAAGCTGTTCCTTTTCTAATTTCCGGCTGGTAAATTATTTTCCAATAAAATCTGGGAACTTCCAGCACTCGGACAGTCTCATTGGCAAATAAAAAAACCGGCACTTGATTTTTATCATCTTCCTCTATAACAATTTCCATCTGATCGTGTACTCCAGTGTACACTTCAAGATTAAGTCCGCGTTTGCTAGCAAATGTCCTGATATTATTTTCCAAAGTGTTCCAATTTCCGCCATTGAAACTCTGCCACTGAGGAGCAGCATTGAGGTACCAGAAGGTCGATCGCTGCTCATTCCCGTAGACAAAGTCACTCTTTGCTACCATGTGGCCCCTTGATAAAAATCGGGTCGAATTTACTGCGACAAATTTGCTGACTAATTTTTTTGAGCCCAATAATAGTTCAAAGCTCGCAACTTGTGTTGAGACTTTGTAGAATTTTTCCAGGTTGTAATTTGATGAAAAATTGCTGCTGGCCCACCGTCGCGGTCGCGGAAATTCCGATTGTAAGTTGCCGATTTTATTTGTCAGCTTGTAGTGAGTGAAATAAGTCCAGTGTCGGGTATCATTGAAACACACCTCGATTGTACGCAAAAATTCATCGTTATTATTTACGTCTGTTAAAAGAAATCCTATTTCTATATGAGTATTGTTGTTATAACAATTAGATCCCGTTTTACGAGCCACGTGCTTGGGAAAATAATTACATGAAATATTTTTTAAATTAAATTCTGAGAAATTGAAAAAATATTTTTTATGAATACATGTTAATTCTATTGACGTCCTGCTGGTAGTATTATCTATGCCCTTGAGATAATTATTTTTACCTGTAATTAAAAATTTAATTAAGACATTTGGTGATAATTAGTTTTTTGTCTTAGTAATTTATTTTTAGTAGAGTTAATTGATATTAAGCATCAGGAAGTAATTTCATGAAATTTGTTCATGAAATAGTTGATTGGTGTAGAGAGTGCGATGGCGAGTAAAAAGAGTACTCACAACAATACTTTTGGATGTGTATGAAATAACGAAATTAATTTGAAAATTTTAATTAATAATTAAAGCGACAAATGACTTTATCAAAATATATCGATGTTGGTACTCATTTTACGCAGAATTTAGCCGTCTTAAATAATATGATATTTATTTTGCACGGAGAGAAAAGAATGGGAATTTTTCCAATTTTGCTTAAGGGAAATTCCATTGTTGACGCAGCAAGTTTTGCTCTATCAACGTAGGAAATTTCGCTAGAAAAAAACGAGAATCTAACGATATTTTATAGAAATCTTACCCACATATTATAGGGATGTCTTCTATATTACCATTAGAAAAATTTCCATGTAGATATAGAAAAATTCCTCTGTTAACATTCCTGAAATTCCTGAGTAATTTCTTCTATATTGACATAGGAATTTTTCCTAGGTTGACAAAGAAAAAACTCGTCTGTTAACATAAGAAGTATTCCTACGTTGACATAGTAAAAATAACTATTTGTTCTTATATTACACAGTTATTTCCAATGTTGGTATAGAAAAATTTACATTGTCGACAGAATTAATCCGTACGTAACAAAGCAAAATTTTCGTTGTGACATAATTACAATTTATTTGTTGACATAGTAAAACTTACAACGCTAACAAAGGAAGTTCCCTTAAGCAAAATTGGAGAAATTATGAGTGAGAATGTAGCAGACATCAGACAAATTTAAAATTATTAATAAATAGAGTAAATCATTATTAAAATAAAATTTTTAAAAATGCGCATTTAAAAAATTTAAAAATTATTAAGTGCATTTTTTCGAAATATTTTTTTTTTAATTATTTACTCTACTTGTGAATAATTTTAAATTTGTCTGATGTCTGCTACATTCACACTTATGAGAAATTCCTATTTTTTTTTCTCCATCTACGATAAAAATTATTAACTCAATATATTTAAAAAATAAAATTTTCAGAACAATGAATTGACAGTTGAATTAAATACCAAGGACTTTATTAAAATTTATTGATGTGAATACTCATTTAACGCAGAATTTCGTGGACTTTCTGAAAACTTTGTTAGTTTAATTTTTTTACCTGGACACGCCAAAATAATTTTATCCATCGTAAAAACATCCAGCCGATCTTTACGTTGCGGATACAAAAAACTGGTTGAATTATTTCTAGTCAAAATCAGCGGCTGTGGTTTAGCGAAATCTCCATGCTTGTAATTAATATTAATTGAACACGAATTCAGAGCTAGATAAAAAATGTTGAAAATAAAAAAGAAAAAATCAATTTTAAGCCGAAAGCTTTCTAAGTACTCACCATTGATAGTACGTGTACTTGTTAAAGTAGAACGTAAGAGCATAAGCAAAATAAGGCCAAACATTTTTACAAACCGTTAACTTAAGACTTTTTAACTCTCCAAGCAAACTCATATATATATCTCTATAAATAAATATAAAAAAGTGTACTGACGTTCAAAGAGCACGTGGGGACTTTTCAATTTTATTTAATGCTATCGACCTAGGCGTGATTTTCTCCATACCTTGAATAATATTATCACTAACATATATTTGTTGTTATTATCAATTATCAGTACTGATAAATTTTTTGATAAAAAATTTATTTTGGCCCACGTTTAGTTAAAATTTTTTATAATTTATTTATTATCACTCGAACTAGCAGATTTATGAAAAAAAAATATAAGGACATTTTTTATCGGAAACTTCATTTTCTATAAAAAAGGTGCTTATTACTTTTTATGTAAATCTAAAAATTAAGCTGTAATTGGAAGTATTGGATATAAAGATTTGAAAAAACGATTTAAAAAAAAAATTTTTACTTTAAAATTTATTACCGATCAAACTATTAGGATAAAAAAAAAATGATAAGGAACTTTTTTGTAGAAAATTTAATTCTCTACAATTTTACTTTGAGATATTTTTACCATATCTCTAATAGTTTAATTTATATTTAAATTTTAAGTATTAAAAACCTTATAAATTTTAAATATTTACAGGGGACCATTCAGTTTAGTAAGAAAATGTGTATTAAGACAAACAGGACAAATATTTGGTGTGAAAATAGTCGACGTAGCTAAATTTACATCAAGTCCTGGTTTAAGCACCGCTGGTACGTAATTAAATAAATTAATTACAATTTTTAATTTATTAATTAAAAAAAATTTCTTTTTAGATTTGAAAAGAGAGGCAACAATATGTCACATGTTAAAGCATCCACATATTGTGGAATTGTTAGAAACTTACAGTTCCGAAGGGATGCTCTACATGGTGTTCGAATAGTAAGTCGATCATTATTTTTATTATTGTTAATTAATTAAATCACGAATTAATTTTATTATTTTAGTATGGATGGTTCAGACCTTTGTTTCGAAGTTGTTAGACGTGCAACTGCTGGATTCGTGTACAGTGAGGCTGTAGCTAGGTAATTTATCTAATTTTAATTACTGTAATGAGTAATGCAAACAAGGAAAAAAAAATAATTGTCTGGGAGAGAGCGAGAACTAGACATCGGACTATTCAATCGGTTTTTTTTTTTTTTAATATTTGTTAACTTATTGATTAAACTTTATTCACTCGTGTCCAACTATTTTTATTTTTATTTATATGACGTATATATGATCTGTGTTAGATGAATAAAAGATGCAAAGGGTGCTATTGAATATATTTTTTTTTTTTTAAAGTTCATAGTTAAAAATATTTTTAATTACGAATTTTAAAATTTCAATTGTGGTTAAAATATTAAATTTACGGGAAAAGTCATAAAGACCTTTTTTGTAGAGAATTAAATTTCCTATAAGAAAGGTCCTTATCCGCGAATTGATATCTTCAATATTTTACTTACAATTTAAATTCAAACATTTTCAATCGATAATTTAAAAATTTGAATTGTGATTAAAATATTGTATTTACGAGCAAAGTTATAGAGGCCTTTTTTGTAGAGAATTAAATTTCCTATAAAAAAGGTCCTTATCCGCAAATTGAAATCTTCAATATTTTACTTACAATTTAAATTCAAACATTTTTAATTGAGAATTTAAAAATTTTAATTGTGATTAAAATATTGAATTTACGGAAAAAGTTGCGAAGACCTTTTTTGTAGAGAATTAAATTTCCTATAAGAAAGGTCCTAATCCGCGAATTGATATTTTCAATATTTTACTTCCAATTTAAATTCACACATAAACAAAAAAATTTGATTTTCTAATATAATAAAAAAATTTTGTTTATCTTTTTATAGTCATTATATGAGACAAATATTAGAGGCATTAAAGTATTGTCATGAAAATGACATTATTCATCGAGATATTAAACCACAATGTGCATTGCTAGCCGGTAAAGAAAATTCTGCGCCCGTCAAGTTGCGCGGATTTTGTGTTGCGACCCAACTGCCAGCCTCCTCAAATAACACAGGTAATTTTTTTCCAAAAACAAAAAATGATATTAATAACAATGTAAACTCCGGTAATTAACAAAAAGCCTAAAAAAATTTTTTTTTTAATTATTATTATTAATTAATAATTTATTTTTATTTTATAATAACAAAAAAAAACTACACACAAAAAATCTGTATACAAAAAAAATGATTTAATATTAATGCAGAGAATTACACGACCGAGTATCGACAGTATCTGAGCCCGAAGGGGCAGCTGTACTTGAAGACCGATAGCGAGGGTAAGCGTTCAATTCAAAAAAAGAAAAAAAATCAAATCAAATCGAAAACATTCAATTAAAAAAATTAAAAATAAATACATCCAGCATTAATTATTAATTTATTAACAATTGATTGAAAAGCAACCAGAATTAAACCTTCACCTTTCAGAGGATTCATCCGATCATGCTACACGATGCCTCTAATTAATTAATTAGATTCTTTATTTATTTATTTTTTTATTTTCACTAACGCAGTCACAGATATTTATTTGCTACTGCTTTTGCTTGTTTCCTTTTTTATTATAGCACAGCAAAAAAAATTTATTAATCATTTTAATAGTTAATTATTAATTAATTAATATTATTATTATTATTAACTCATAGCACGTATGAACATTAAAAATTAAACCTTAATTACTCGACCTGTAATTAGGGGGTTTTGATTAAATTTTTTTTTTCAGAGATAACAGTCTGGAGAATAAGATCCTGGATTCAAAATAATAATTAATTAAAGAAATTAATCAATTAAATATTGGAGTATTGAAAATTCACTGAAAAAAAAAAAAAAAAAATTTGAACTAGAGTTAATTTCAAGAGTAGAAATTTTCTTTTGACATTTTGGTACTGGAATAGTTCTCCAGACTCTGGAGTATTGATGAAAAAAAATTTTTTTCAATTCTTAAAAGAATTAATTAAAGTATTCAATATTATTTTCCATTGGTCTATTTATCAAAAAAATTTATTTTATTTAAAGAAAAAAAAAAATTCCTGCCGATGCAAACAAAAAAAGCTTTTGCATTTCTCAAAAAATGAGAAACTCTACAATTACCTTTAAAATAATCATTTTATTGTGTACCAATGCATGGAAATGATATTTAATCATTAACACTAATAATTAATTATAAAAAAATATTTTTTATTTTAAATTCAAATTGTAATTAAACTACTAAATTTACATGAAAAGTCATCAGGACCTTTTTTATAGGAAATTTAATTCTCTTTAAAAAAGGTCCTGTTGACCTTTTATGTAAATTCAATAGTTTAATTACAATTTTAATTTAAAGTACTTAACTCCAAATCACTCAATTTTAAAACATTATTAAGAGTCCTTTAAGTTTTTAAATTAAAATCCTGAATTATCTATCAGGTTTATCAGAAAAGTGATAAGGACCTTTTTTACAGGAAATTTAATTCTCTTTAAAAAAGGTCCTGTTGACCTTTCATGTAAATTCAATAGTTTAATTACAATTCCAATTTAAAGTACTTGACTCCAAATCGCTTAATTTTTTAAAATTATTACGAGTCCTTTAAGTTTTTAAATTAAAATCCTGAATGATTTATCAGGTTTATCAAAAAAAATGATAAGGAACTTTTTGATAGTAAATTTAATTCTCTACAAAAAAGGTATCTATCATTTTCCTGATAAACCGATTTAATTTTATGAAATTTTAAATCATCACATGAATAATAAGTAAATTTAAAAAGTTAATTACTGCACATTTTTTTGCTATTACACCGTTCATTACCCCTTGATATATAATTATGATTATTATTAGTAATTGTAATAACATTTCATAAATTTAAAAAAATTAGGAAGGGTAGGATGCAGACATTTCATGGCCCCGGAGGTGATCCAACGCCGTCAGTACGGAAAACCTGGTGACGTTTGGGCTGCTGGTGTCTTATTGCACGTCTTGTTGACAGGCACATTACCGTTTTTGGGATCTGGTGATCGTTTGAGAGACGCAATATGTCGAGGGCGTGTGCAAGTAAGCAATTGATATTCATTTTGAACCCCTCAATACGACTGATAAATTTTTTATTGACAATAATAGTTTTGAATTTTATTTTTAATTAAAATATTAGATTCGGATCAAAATTTGCAAAGACCTTTTTTGTAGAAAATTAAATTTCCTGTAAAGAAAAGGATCATTTTGATTTTCCGGAAAATTTATCCTTTATCTAGAAATTTGATTCCCAGTACTCAGTACCGGGATTTGAGAAAAAAAATTGATCCTAGAAAATTTTTTTTTGTTTATAATTAAAATGCTGATTGAAATATTAGATTTAGGTAAAAATGTATTGTGACCTTTTTTGTAGAGAATTAAATTTCCTATTAAAAAGGTTCTCATAAATTTTCCGGAAAATTGATCCTTCATCTCGAAATTTAATTCCAAACACTTAGTAACGGGATTTGAGAAAAAAATTTGATCCTATAAGATTTTTTTTTGTTTATAATTGAAATTCTGATTGAAATAATAGATTTAGGTAAAAATTTATTGTGAACTTTTTTGTAGAGAATCAAATTTCCTATAGAAAAGGTTCTTGTAAATTTTCATGGGAAATTGATCCTTTATCTAGAAATTTAATTCCAAGTACTCAGTACCGAGATTTGAGAAAAAAATTTAATCCTAGTAGATTTTTTTTGTTTATAATTAAAATACTGATTGAAATATTAGATTTAGGTAAAAATTTATTGGGACTTTTTTTGTAGAGAATTAAATTTCCTGTAAAAAAGGTTCTCATAAATTTTCATGAAAAGTCAATAGTAAGCCGGTATTTTAAATTGTAATCAGCCGAGGAAATTGGAAAGTGTTTAATTTATTAATTAATTATAGATGGAATCACCAATATGGGATTATATAAGCGAGCCGGCGAAAGATTTGATCGAGAGAATGTTAACAGTTGATGTTAATCATCGAATAACGATACAGGAAGTTCTTAATCATAAGTGGCTTAGAGTAAGAATTGAAAAAAAATTCATTTTTTATTTTTTCCAAGTAATAATTTTTCTTTTTACTCAAAATTTTTTTAATTGATTTCTAGGATAGAGACAAGGGTGCTGCACGTATTCATTTAAGTGAAACAATCGAGGAATTGAAAAAATTTAATTCTAGAAGAAAGCTCAAGGAATCTGTTAGAAAAGCCATTGACTCACCAAAGTGGCATTTAGATAATTCAAGTGATAGTTTTTCAGATGTGGGTGATGATGATATTATTTCCAAAGGTTCGTTGTAATTTATTTACTTATTTTTTTTTTTTTTCATTTTTATTATTTTATTTTTTTTTTTTAGATGCTGTAGATGAAATACTCGATTCTTTAGACGATATTGAGATTTTACAAGAGAGTGCGAGACTTACACGTGCTGAAGTACTTGCTGCTGTTGATGATTATTGGTTACGCGGGCTATTGGAGGTAAATATCAGTTTTATTTCTTTACAAAATTTTTTTAGACTATTTCGAATGGTACCACTGAATTTTTGAGACAATTTCCGTTAGTTTGAATACCCACATCAATATGTTTTGTCCATAAGCAAAATTACCATTTCTTAAATAATTAATTAAACAAGCAAACAAGAAAAAAAAAATAAACGAAATAAACTGTTGTTGGTACTCATTCTATAGGAAATTTCTCTACAACTAAAATCTTTCGCTCACTTTCCTCGAAAACATTTTTTACTCAAAAAATATTTTGAAAACCATTTTACCCCTGATTAAACTTATCAATTACTACTTGCTCGTAGTATGAGCTTGTGGGTACTCATTTTACGCGAAATCACGCCCACTACACGACCATACCCCTCTTTTTTACCAAAAAAAAATTGTTTTTTTTTTCCGAAAAAACTAACTATCATCTCCTGCAATCTCAATAATTAACTTTGAGGTCATAAAAATAAACAAATCAGTATAAAAAGAACTAAAATATAAAATTATTTGAATAATCAGCGGAAAATCGATCTTTTCCGAGCTTGCGCTTTTGCGCTCCACTATTTACCATTCCTTATGTTACGTGCATCCAATCTTATTCAAGAGGACAGTGTTCTAAAATAAAAAAGAAAACAAATAAACACAAGTAGATAAAATATAAAAACATTATTCAAAGCGCCAGATGCACAAGAATTTTAATAAAATTTTTTATTTCCTATTTAATCAACATATAAATAAATAAATAATAAATTTACATTTAATTGAATGATAGTTAATTAATAATGAAATTAAATGACATTATTTTTTTAAATAATTCATATTTATTTTACGATTTAATAAAAATTACAAATTTATTGGTACGAATTTTTTTTTTTTTTTTTTTTTCTTTATATTAATTAATTAGTCAATTAAATTATTTGTTGACAGTTATACGATAGAATTGAAACAAAAATACCAACGCCAACTCGTCCGCCACCAACAGATGCCTCAATTCGCTTGCGTGAAGTCGAGGAATTATTGCGGGAACTAGAATTATCAAAATTTCGTAATATTGATCTCTGTGATTTACATGAACTACAGGAATTGCTCAGTCAACCTCATATTAAGGTAATTATCTTATAATTACTCATTAACTACTCGTATTATTTTATTTGAATTTTTGGCGGCAAAAAAAATTTTTTCAAATTTTGGGTTCGTTTTGTTTTTATTACGGGGGCTGCAAATGATGAAATTAAATAAAAAATTTTTACCGGATACTTTAGTGTCTGAAAAACAAGACCCTGGAGTCAGAAAATTTTTAATGAGTCATTCATTAGGTAGAAAAGTTAATTAATGTATGACATAAGGTGGAAGTGGTTTTTTTAATTTAGAAAATTGGATTAATTAATTTTTTTTTGTTACGATGAGTACATAGGAGTAAATAGATAATTGGGTTGACTCCTTCAGCGAATTGGATATCGATAATACAAAAAGTTTATTGGAATGGTATAATTAGAACCGGAGTAATTAACAAAGTAATTATCTGTCAAAGTAAGAGTGCGTTTGTTCTTTTGCTAATTACTCGAGCGCGATTGTTCGATTTCTAGGATTTTTTTTTCGATCAATAGCTCGAGGCTGGAAAAGAAGCATGAGTGTGATAAGTGATAATTGAAAAATGACATAAAAATTCTATGAAAAATTATTTCAGGTCAACAATTTTTTTTTTTTATTCAAATTAATTTTAATTTTTATCTATACTCTAAAGTCTAGAAAACAAAATCCCAGTGCCTCAATTTCTAGAAATAATTTTTGTAAAGCCTTAAAATTAATTCCAGATTTCAAAAAATTTTTTTTAAATTCCCGCTCAATTTTTCATTAATTAATTAATTAATTTTTTTTTAATTCCACCGTTACTAAAAAAACAAACATTTATGACTCAAAGATGTTGTCCAAAATTTCCTGAAAAGATTTTTACGGAACTTCGTTCATTACAACCCGAGTAATTAAAAAATTTAGTATTAGCCCATCACTCGGTGCCGTGGATTCAAACAAAAAGTTGCCGCGAAAGTTTCGAGGGAGCGTAAAAATGGCCGATAGACTATTGCTCTAGTGAAAAGTCAATTGAACAGTAGATAAAAGGCTGAGATAAGAGTTTCAAGTAGCAAGTGTTGAAAAAAAAATTGATTAAACAAAAAAGTTATAAAATTCCAAGTGAGCGCAACTCGAAAAATTAAAATTAAAACTAAATGATATTTAATCTCATCTCGGCTTAGTACATCTCCATTAATGTTAATATATGTATATATATATATATGTACAATGAATAGAGGGTAGTTTCTCTCGTTAACAACATGTGAGTTGTCACAGTGTCGCTCTAGGCGGTTTGTAAAATAAAAAAAAAAACAAAGAGGGAAAAAAAAGAAACGAAAATAAAAAAATACGTGGGCGTTGAGACGCAAGGGGGAAGGGGAGGGTGAAACATGAACGGGGGGTCGGAGTCTGTAGTCGGTACTCGGCGGACTCTGGGGTTGAAGTCACGGGTGGGGGTGAGTCGCGGGATAGAATAAGCGGGGAGGAATAAAATGACGATGAGGAAAGCGGGGAAGGGGGGAAAGGAATGAAACGGAAGTGACGTTTGGAGGAGGAGCAAAACATGAAGGAGAGTAGGGGTGGATGTACAACCGGGATATGGTTAAAGTCCTAGTCTACTGCAGAACGGTGTTTAAGTGAGACGTGTAGTTGGTTTTAGTTGTTAGTTTTATTATTGACGACAAGCTTGTTCATTTATTTATTTACTTAGTTATTTATTTATTTATTTATTCATTGACTCGACGGCTCGGAGGCTAACTTTCCCGACCGCTCGTTTAACTCCCAGGATACTTGTTTATTTAACTTTTAAATTATTTAAAGCTACGTGACATCTGCTAGAGAATGTGACATTTTATGTGATGTTAGATACATATATTTTTATTTTAGATAAATTTAATCTGTCTGAAATAAATTATTTAGATGGTTATGTCAAAGCTCATGAGATGATTAGTTGATAGATTTTTTTTTAATCAACTATTTAGAATTTTTTTTCGACACCATGGAATTTGTGAGACAATTTCCTGTAGTTTGAGTACCGACATCGATATTTGTAGATTAAAAAAATTTTTGAAGAAAAAATTTTATTTTTTTTTTAACTGGTTTTTTTTAAAGCTTATGTAATTCCAAGATAAATGAGTAGTCACATCGATAGGAGGCTAAATAAAATAAAAAATATATTTTTAAAAAAATAATTAATAATTAATTAACTATTAATTAAAATAAGTCGTTGGTACTCATTTTATTTGAATTTTTACCATCTACACTAAAATGACACTCATTTTACTATAAAAAATATTTAAATCCAAAAATGTTCTAAAAAACCATTTTACCCCGGATTAAAATAATTTATCACAATATATTGTTGTCGGTACTCATTTTACGCGTAATTAAATCGTCTACACGACTAAGTCACTCGTTTTATTTAAAAAAATTTTTGCTACAACCTAAGCCGGAAATTCGTATTTAAAAATTAAAATGAATCATCCGTAATGAAAGTTATCAAGTCTTGCGATGTATTTAATCGAGTAAAAAATAAAGCATTAGCGAACTATGGTATAGACAAAAATTAAAATTGAATTGTTATGTGAACCATGAAACACGTACTCAGGCCGATACGAGTCTGGCACTCGATACACCGAGTGCGAGACAGTATCATATCAATGCTGGCAAGATATTACCGTGGCACTGCGCAGTATTCGGCCACAACCATCTCGTACCACACATAGTGCACATCCACATGCACGTGCCTGTTTCCAATCCAATACAATCCCTAAATTCCTACCAGAGCTAAATAGAATCTCCCCACACCGGCATAGATTACAGTCTCCAACAAAAAATAGATTCACGACCTCAACGATAATAAACTGACCGACCTTTAAAACCTATAACTTATCACAATTATATAATAGCACATATAGATTCCACAGTATCGACATAAATAAAAAAAAAAACATTTAAAAGCTCTCAGATTTTTCTTTATTTATGTCCTGAGTCCAGACTCCATTGAAAAGACAATTGCAGAAAATTCTGGTCCTTTTTTTTGTTGCCCATAAATTTTCTGAATAAAATCTTGTGCTAAATTCATTAGCTGAATAAAAAAGCTCATACTTTTTGTTATCTCAGGTCCAGGCCAACGAACTCGGAAATAATTCGGTACTGAGTTATGATAAGTTTTAAGCTTGAGAGGACTTTTTTTCGTTGTTACCCGATAACTCGCCAACTAATTATCGTACGGAAAATTTTAAAAAATTAAAATAAAAGCTTAAAGTGCCAACTTTGAGATTGTTATCATTATTTTTTATGAAATGATTTGTTTTAAACTTTTTACAGTGTTTACAAGTTATGGAAAATTTACTTTTCGCTTGAGTAGTCGCCGTTTTTAGGTTTGTTTGTCGAAAACGACTGGTATACATTTTTTTTCATAGATTTTTTTTTTAAACTACATACATTAAGCTTCAAAATTAAACTTTTTTTATAAGCATTTGTTGCCAAGGTATTGAAAGTTAAAGTTTAATTTTCAAATGTTCATCTTTTTCCGGGGGACATTAAATTTTTATTAACAACTCGCGAACTGATTAATGTACATAAAATTTAAAAAATGAAAATAAAAAATTAGAGTATCAACTTTGGAGTCACGATATCTTTTTTTTTCAAAAAAATTTATTTTCCTTTCTTCCTAAGCTTCAAAGCTATGGAAATTAATCCCCACTCCAGTTATCCAATTTTTTCCCCTCATTTTTTCAAAATTTTATTCCGAAAAACAAATTTGTTCTATATGTTCTTTAAACTAGAAATTTTAAGCCTTAAAATATTTTCTTTTTCATTTTTCTACGCGCATTTTTCATTGAGATATCGGCAATAAAAATTTAAAATTTCAAAATTTTAAATTTTCCCGCGTAATGATTAAAAAAAGAACAGACAGATTAAATTTATAAATTAAATTTTTTACCTATCAAAAATATAGAACCTAAAAAATTTCCAAGTGTTCAAAATGACCGGAAGTGAAAAAATGTCAAAAACAAAAAATTAAAAAAAAGTAAAATAACAATAAGAATTAAAAAATAAATGGAATGTGATTACGATGAATTGCCCTGCGACCAGGGACCACCAACTAGTCTCGAGGTCGCCGGGATGCTGCTACCACACATGGAATCCGCACCAGCACGTGTACCCTCTGTGCCGTCGGTGCCTGAGGCCGCTGCTGACTCTTCAGCACTCGGCATTCATGTCAACCTGCCTCCACGCGTCTCACCTGACCCTCTGTCATGATCACCATGCTCATCACCTCCATCACCACCACCATCCCCATCGGTCCCGGTCTGCGGAGACAACTCCCACTCCGCTCAACCGATTCGACTGGCGGTCCGCGTCCTCAAACTTCCGGTACCACACGCATCCCTTCAACTCTTCCCGGTATTCGCTAAATCAGCCATCGACTTCACACGTTTCTACCGAATCAACGCCTATTGAATCCTCTCATAATGACACTCATGTTAATAATAATAATAATAATTATAATAATAATAGTGATAATGATAATGTTAATGTAAATGTACAAAAAAGTAACAATAGGAGTAGTCTAAGGTCGTCTTTTAAATTAAACAAACCCCCGGGTGTGGATCTCACCAGGTGGATTGGAGAGGAAACTAAACGATCACTTCCGATTCATGTTTATAAATATTATCTCGCGTTTATTAAAGAATATCATCGACAACATTTTAAGGTAATTTTCATTAATATTTATTGCTGGGTAAAATGGGCATGTAAGAGAGGTGGGAGGTTGTAGTCATTTTTTAAAATAAATTTCAGGAAATCTTTTTATCTTTAAAGTTATGAGGGAAAAATAGGCAGGATAAAATTATTAATGGTGGAGTAAACTGGACATGGAATTTTTTTTTTTTATTAATTTTTTTTAAATAAATTGATCAGGAAATTTGAATAAATGTATACTATAGAGTTTTTATATTTTCTTTTATTTGTGAATTGATGGGGCTAAAATGGGCAGGATAAAATTATTGATGGTGGAATAAATTGGACATGGTTTTTTTTTTAATAAATTGATAGGAAAATTTTAAAAAATGTATTTTATAGTTTTTGTATTTTCTTTTATTTTTAAATTTATGGGGGTAAAATGGGCAGGGTAAAATATTGACTGTGGGATAAACTGGACGTGTAATTTTTTTTTTTTTTTAGTTTTTTAATAAGAAATTGAGGGAAATTTAAAAAAAAAAATGAACTTTACAAAATTTGTTACTTTTTTTTATTTTTAAAATTATGGGGGTAAAATAGGCAGGATAAAATTATTGATTGTGGGGTAAACTGGACGCATAATTTTTTTTTATTAATTTTTAATAATACGTTGAGTGAAATTTAAAAAAAACGAATTTTACAAAATTTGTGGGGGTAAAATGGATACGGTAAAATTATTAATTGTGGGGTAAACTGGACGTGTATTTTTTTTATTAATTTTTTAAAAGTAAATTATGAGAAATTGAAAAAAAAAAGAAATTTACGGATTTTTTAATTTTTGTAATTTATCTGGGGTAATATGGGCATGCGTTTTTTTTTTTTTTTTTTTTTAATTAATTGATATTTAAAAATAAATGAAGAGAGAACTTTTTAAAAATAAAGTGAGTGGGAAATTTTTTAAAATAAAATAAAAGGGAAAATTTGTAAAAATAGATCGGAGAGAAACAGGAAGAATTTAATTATTTAATTATCAACTAAAATGGCTTACGATAATATTTTATTTTTTTCATTTCAAATTGAATTATTCTGCCGTAAAGTGAACTGGAAAAATCAATTACTCAATTACGCCGTAAAATAAATGGTAGAATAAAAAAAATTTTAACGATAAAAATTAATGATTTACAAATAGAAAGAAGAATCGAAAGTTAATTATTTTTCTATGTGAGGTGAAGTGAACACGATGATTCATTTTTCTGATCAGAGACTTAATAATTTAACCGTGAACTCAATCGGAAAAATAAATTAATTTAATTTATTGCCGAGTAAGATGAACAGAAAATTTACTTTCCATTAATAAAATTAATAACTCGAATTAAATCAACAATAGATAATCAATTAATTATCAAAGTGGGCCATTTTTTTTAACAATCGGGACAGGGGCCGCATAAAATTATGAGGTAAAATGAACACTTTATTTTCATTTTCAACAATAAAATTTATGAAATTTTTTTTTTTTTATTAAAAAAAAAGTTTGTAGGATAGGATAGACAGGATTAATTATCAATGGGTCATAATTCTTCTTTTCAATAAAAAAATTAATTGGTTATTAAATAAAAATAAAAGGAAAATATAACTCCCTACTTCAAAAGTAAAATTAAGTGATCTCTCGTAATTATAATTTCCCATAAACAAATAAAACCCTCGACAAAACAAAAATCCTCAAAGAAAAACTTGTAAATAATTTCTTACATAAAAACTAATTAATCTAAAGCTCACAGTCCCTTATAAAAATTATCTCTCCTAATTAAAATTCATCTTTCGTCTCAAAGCTAATTAAAAACCCCAACCCTTCACTTTACCCTCACCCACCCCCTCCCTCTCACTCACATAAATAACTGAGAAAACATAAAGCTCCAAAAAATATTATCCTTGCCCCAGAAAAAGTCCTCACGCACGCGCAATTATTCGCCCTTGAGACTAATTCCCATAAAACATATCACTAAAAATTTTAATTTTCAATCAATACCTCCCCCCCTCCCCTAATTTTGTCAGCATTAAATCTAAAGTAAAACATAAAAGATAAAATTATAAATAAAAAGTTGGTAGGAAAAAATTACGACATTTATAGGGCACAAGGATATGCGCATAAGATCTAGGTGGGTGTTGCGGTCCAGACGAAAAGTGGGTAAGTTGGATAAGGCCATCCCCTCTCCTCTATTATTCTATTGCGTGGGTGGGTGGGTGGTTAATGTAGAGGGGAATTGTACCCCCATTGAGATGAGACTGCGCTCTGGATGCTGCAGCATCGAAATAATCTCAGTGCTGGAGAACGCGGCATCGCTATGTGTCGGTGTCTCGTTGCTGCCACACTCAGTATTATTTTATTTATTATTTTAATTATATTTTTAACTTATTGTTTATTACTACGATCTATAAAGTTAACGATAAATAAATATTTTATTGCCAACAACAAGCCTAATAATTACAAAGTAACTCTCTTCGTAACTCTGTTGCATCACAAGCCATTTAATATTTATTAATTTAAGTATATATATACATACATACATACATATATATATGTAGATATAGGTATAGAAAATATATTTTTAATGAAACTTTATCGGTTGTGAGTGTCGGTGATTTATGATAAAAAAATAATCGCGAGTGTGTTGTTGGTTTGTTGGAAAGAAATAAAATAAAGAGGGAAAAAAAAAAAGTTTTTAAATCATAAATATTAATAACCTACTAAAGAATTTCTTAAGATGGATCTGTATAGAGGAAATTGGGGACCACAGAGTTACCCTAGCATGCCATCGACGTCAATAAATACGAGCAGTAATGTACCGATATGCGATGCGGGTGCTAAATGCTGGTCTTCAAGACCCTGCAAGTCGACGGACTCGCTGCCAACGAGGCCTATTGATTACTATATGAGGTCCCAGGACAATATGAGATCCATGGAGTCGATGCGATCATGCGAAATGAGAGACGTAAGGTCGGCGGGAGAGATGGATCGGATTGATCATAGACAGGAAGTCTGCACAGAACAGCCGAGAGCTATGGATGCTGGGGGATTTGTGAGGGAGTATCAGCAAAGGGCAATAAACCATCCGTGCAGGCTTATGGACCATAATGGGCACAAGCAGGGACAGTATTTTAATCATGATCATGGGTGCAGGTCCGTGGATCATGTACCCCAGCTGTTTGAGCACCGGCCCTCGCTCCCGGCGATGAGGAATGTTGGATCTCCCCATAATGAGATTGACAGGCCGATTAATTGGTCTTGTAGATCGCTAGAGCAACCTGGAAGACCTCTACCTGTAGATTCTGTTATTTTTGGATCACATATACCGCCTACGCAATTTTTTATTGACAACAATCACCTGAGGGTTAACTGTCCGGTTCATAGTCCCTTTAGGTATAAGTTCCATCACAATGGATTCAATGATTGCCACGTGCATCAGGTACTTTATTTTTTTACGCCCACGGGTTCAGAGGAAATTGAGTTTTCTTTTTTTTTAGGAAAGTTTAGAAGCTTGGAAACTTATTGTAATTTTATTTTAAATGAAGGGTTAAAAAAAAATTTTTTTATTTTTGGAAACAAAATTTTTTAAATTTACCAATTGCTGATTTTTGAAAAATTTTTTAGGACCTCATTTTTATTTTTTTTTTAATTGGGATTTTGAATAAATTTTTGTTTAGGGAATGATTAAACTTTGGTAAAAATTTGAAAAAAATGAACTAAAAAAAAATTTTGAATTTCTAGGATTTATGAATTTTTTTTTAATTTAGGATTATATTGAAAATTAAAAATTTTCTAATTTTTGAAAAATTAGAAATTTTTTCCAACGAAAATTTTATAAAAATTTTCTAAAATTCGAACCTGTTTTATATTGAAGCAAAATTCAAATTTATATAAAAACTAAAATGATAATTTTGTTAAAATTAGCCCTCTCAATTTGAAAAAATAATAAACCCGTAAAATAAATAAAGAAACAAAAACGTCGGGAATACGTTTAAGAGAAGAGATAAAAAAAAAATAAATAAGTTTAATGTTGGCCCAGATAACGGATGGATAGAAATTGCGTGTGTTTTTTAAAGCGCAGTCGCGTGATTGCGGTAACTCAGACTATTGCCAAGGGTTCATCATTGATCTTCATATATATTTTTTTCAACCTTCAAAATCATTGAATTACTCCGACTCCGTGTCAGTTGTCAGGATTAATTCAACATAAACTTTTTTGGGTTAATAGCTACCGTCTGGCAGCCATTCCATCCCCAATAGCTGCCACCTACCAGCCACCTCGGCCCCGTCTTATATTTGTAATTAACGTCCTCGCTAATGATAATAGATTTTATATTTTTTTATTTAAACTTCTTACAGTCATTACTACAAGCTCACGATGTGGCAGGCCACGAAGTGTACGGCGAAGAAGCGACACGAGTCACTCCACCCCCGATATTCCCATACCTCAACGGCGTTGACGATATCGAGGGTCAAAATGGAGACATGGACGTCGAAAATGTCACAAGAGTTAGACTTGTACAGTTTCAAAAAAATACCGACGAGCCCATGGTAAATTTTCATATTTTTACATCCAATTTTGAAATTTTTTATTTGTGACCCTCAGGATCGCGGTTCGAATCCCGGTCTCGTTATTTAAAATTTTTTTTTAATTTTACTACTGATTTATTAAGTTCAAGGTTCAGCATAAATTGTTGACTAATTTATAAAGTTTACGGTTCGTATTCAAATGATGAAAATTTCAATTGAATATTCTTAAAAAAAATTATGAATAATGAATAATAAGAGTATTGATTTATTTGTTAAGTTCATGGTTCAATTAACAGCCGACAAAAAAAATTATATTTATAATAAAATTATTATAAAGGGGATAGATTTAAATTATTAAAGTTCAAAGTTTAGAGTTCGAACCCAAGTCACTTTTTTTTTTTTTTTTCTTCTATTAAATTTATGAATAAAAAAAATAAATTAACAGGGGATAACATTAAAAATGAATGAAGATGGTAAATGTGTGGTAGCGCGAATAATGCACGGCGGAATGATTCACAAGCAAGCAACCCTTCATGTACTAGATGAAATTAAAGAGATCAACGGGATCCCGGTTGCCAATCAGTCGGTTAATACGCTACAGAAAATGCTCGTAAGTAATAACTTTTGTCTAGTAGAACTTGTGATTGACTTGTAATTCAAATAAAAATTTATTATTTTTTTACAGCGCGAAGCACGTGGCTCAGTGACATTTAAAATTCTGCCCTCGTATAGAATTGCACCGCCACCATGCGAGGTAATTAATTCATTTATCTTTATTGCGTTCGCGTAATTATTTATATTAAAATTTAAAAAATTAAGCTACTGAGGTATTGGCTGCAAATTTAACTTTTTTTTTTTACTTTTTCATACATATATATAAATGAATATATTTATTTATTAATAGACGGCAACGACAAGTTAACAACTGTAGTGGCAGCAGTCAGTCCACCAGACGAGTTGTCGATACCCCTATTTTTTACTATTATTATTATTTTTAATCTCATACATTTTTCGTTGTAGTCTAATCCCTTTTAAATCACATTTTTTACTCTCACAATTAAATTTATTAATTTAATGTTTTTTAGTGCACGCTCTGTCGACATTCACTATTTCAATTTTCATTATAATTAAAATAGCCGTTTACTTTTAAAAAATATATGAGGCATCGTTAGAAAGATTAGCGTCTTGAATAAGCTAAAGTACCCAGTACTTGAACAGTTTTCAAAGTGAAATCCATTTAACCATGATTTTGACAAATACAAATTAATTAAATCGACAAAATAAATGTTACTTATAAAAATAGGGACATTTTTAAACCTATTAAAAAAAATAAATTAATAAATTATAAAATTTTCATATTTTTGAAAGGTTTTTAAAATTTACTAAAGAAGTAGTACTTGAACTATCTGTTTAGACTAGCCGCAGTAGTTGAATACTCTAAGACCAATACTTGAACAAGTATAAGATACAGATTACAGTTCAAAAATCAATAAAAATTCATCAAACTTTTTTAATTTTATAAATTTAATTATATGTAATTTGATAATGATTGGTGTAGGGAAAGGTGGAGCAAAACGGGGTACCCCCAAAATTTTATAAAAAAAAATTTTGTTTTTTAAATATTTTTTAAACATTCTAAAATCACTTTTGTAAATATAATTGAGCATTATTTTGAATTTTTTTTGTTAAACTTTTTCAAAAATCGATTGTCAGTTGAAAAATATTAATGATTTTTGTTTTATGATAAAAACTATTAAAAATTTGTTTTTCTTCCTTTGTAATCAATAACCATATAAAATATCATTTTTCTTCATGTAAATTACTTACAAAAAAATTTTGATAAATCAAATTCATTTAAAATCCAGAAATTTTTGTTTATTACCTTTTTTAGGGGGTACCCCATTTTGCCCGCAAAAATGAAAATTTTTTTTTTTTAACGGTAACTGAACATTTTTTCTATTTACTTTGAATATCATTAAAAAAAAATTTCTTATCTTTAACGCTAAAATTTTTAAATAATTCAACTTGCATAAATTTGTTCAAGTACTGCTCCTATTTTCAGAGATGTTCAAGTACTGGGTATTTTACCTTAATTTTATTTTAAAACAATTTTTTTTTTGTTTCATTAGGATTAGAGTGGCCATCATTTTTATTATTTTATATAATTTTTCTCTAAATCGGTGGTAAATTTTTGCTAGAAAGGTTTTCTGGGTGTTTAAGAGCTTACATTCAGCAGAAACTCGTTCCTCGAAATTTAATTCGCGATGGAAAACAATAGCGATTTTTAAGAAAATGGAGTTTTTGATATTATCAAAATTCAAAAGATTTTTGGGTTTTACTTTGTTGTAATGGATAAAAAATGACGTCTGAAATATGTCAGGTTTTAATTTTATCTGGAATTCTTTACGCGAGCTGTTATTTTCCCGCGGATTTATTTTTTTGTCTGTAACTTTTAAAATAATCAACTGATTTTGCTGAACTTTATGGCAAATGAATGATCGAATTAACTGTTATTTCCAATCAATAGGTTTCGTTGTTTTTTCGTAATCTTAAAAAAGTAATTGTACCAGTAATTTTATTCTTAGTATAACTTTTAAAGTACTTAATGAAACTAAATCGAAATTCAGCAGAAAGTAGGTCTGGGTAACCGCTTTCGATCGCCGCAAAACTCGATTCAATCGGTTTATTAGTTTAAAAGTTACAGACGAAAAACTAAAACCGCGGAAAAAGGGTCGACAACTGGGTCAGACCCAGAAGTCTTTTGTATTTTGACAATTTCTCTAATTGAGCGAAAGTGTCTACCTGCGAATTAAATTCCGCGGCGCGGGTTTCCATTGAAATTAAGATCTCAAACTCATGCTAAATCTACAGTATTTTTATAACTGATTTATAAGCCGGTGGTTAGCAAAAATTTATAATTAAACTAATTTAGATAATTACCGTAGAGAATGTTTATTATTAAACCGGTGGTCTAGAGTAGTTAAAAAAACTATGAAAAAAGTGAATAAAAATTTTAAAAAATAATCAGTAAATCATTGATTAATTGATATTCCTTTTTTCTGTTTCTTCAACAATCTAGTTGTTCAGGATTAGGCCTCTGCCAGTATTAGTAAGTACCGCCACTTGATCTGGTGTGATTGGACTGCTGTAGTTAGTCTTAAAACAGAGCTAATGCGTTACTTTTATGTATTACAAATACCACATTATTATTATTATTACTATTATATACCTGCATACCTCGTCTACAATACACAAATATTTATAAAACCCTTGTTATATATATTTATCATATCTTTATACCTATATATATCGTAAGTAATCAAGGGATGATCGTTTCCCATCACATCCAATTTAATTAATTAATATTAATTACTTCACTTAGTCACCGTTAAGTTTTACTTAGCATGTGACATTATTTATTATATATATGTATATATATATATTTATCAAGTCGATGGAGCAAAGCACCTTGAAAGTTTTTTATTCCAACACTTTTATTTATCTATTTATTATTTTCTGTTTGGATAAAAATTTTAACTGTCAAAATTAGAAAAAGTTTGTCTGGACATTTTTTACTGGAAATCTCTACTATTTTTATGGTGGCCACATTTATGGAAAACCGAGAAATGTCAGGAAATTATAATAAATATGATGGAAAAGTCAGGGAATTTTGTCAGAAAGCTGGAAAAAATTTTTACTTTCTTTTTTTTTTTTTTTTGACTGGAAAAATCCGATTAATTTTTTTTTAATTAGTAGAAATTGATTCCAATAGTGGAAAAATGAAGCAGTTAAAATTAAAAATTCATTGACAAATAATAAAATAAAATTTCATTTAACGACAATGATTGATTATTTATTGAACTAACTTTTAGAATTTTATTTTGAAATAAATAAATATTTTCAATGATTTAATATTACTACATTTGGTCAGGAAATTTGATAATACGATTCAACGATTTTTACTCTCTAAAAATATAAAAATTAACTAAAAATATGCATTAAATAGCCTACAGTATACAAAAATTACAATCTGTTTAGTAATTTCTGTAAACCAAATGAATAGGTTCTAGGGTAGAATATCCAATGTAAAAAGATCCAATGCAAAAATAACCATGAAAAATATCTAGTAGAAAAAACATCCATAAGTAATAATTACCACTTGAAATAAATCCGTGTTCAAAAATATCCATAACCGCTTTACCGATCGGTATCCACTAATTATAACATTAAATACATTCAAATTAAAATAATCCATCAAAAATATCATATTATTAACATGTTCTATATCTATTTCATGGGCCATTAATAAAAAAATACCCTATTTTCTAACAGTTACAACACAATTATTTTATCATTATTGCATATATAAACATTCATTAAAAAATTTATATTTTTACAATAATGGTATTATAAATATCCATGTATAAATTGTTGTTAACATATCAATGAACCACTTTTGCAAAGAATTATTATTCGCAACCGAATGGCCTAAATATCAAATAATAAAAATTTTTGTATGATCAGTCCTGAGCGTATTTAACGCTTCAGACATGAAAAGATATGACCAGACATGAACAGGCATGGACAGGTATGATCAGGCCTGATCATGTCTAATTTCAGACCTGATCATACATGAACAGGCATGGTCAGTACTGATCATTTTTTCCCGGGTTCCTTAACATTGATCCATAATCATTAACATTATGGCAAAAACAGTTCCAAGAATTGCTATTTTTGATATTTTTGAGAATTGATTATTTTCATTTGGATATGTTTATTTATGGATAATTTTTTCAATGGATATTATTGCATTGGATATTTTTCATGGATATTTTTGCATTGGATATTTTTATGATGGATATTCTGACCGGTCACCGATGAATAGCGTAGTATTAGGTATTGTGCAACAACTAAAAATTATTAAACAGCTTGTAATTTTTCCGAAGCAGATCGATAAAATTAAAAGTTGGTGGAGATAGCATAGACAAATATGTATTACAAGTTCAGAAATCTTTGTCCAAAGGAGACATCGGAACGTCAGACATAAGAAAGGACTCGCGCGCGGAAGATCAGGATTCGAATCTCGATTTAAAACAAAGTGATTTTTTAAAAATAAAAATTGATACCAACACCAATACAGATGACATGAATAATAATAATAAGTGAAAAACTTATTAAAAATTGAATTTTATTTGTTTCAATTCTAATATAGAAAAATTTACTAAACGGAATAGTAAAATTTACTAAATATATAGTCAAGTTTACTAATGCAGTCTGTATTTAATTCCATATTTAAATAATAAAAATTACTAAATACAGTAGGACCTCGTTATAAGATTAGCTCAGGGCTGTAGGGGAAAAAATTCTTGGAATTGAGGTCCCCTCATTATTGTACTTAACAGCGTTTGCGCCGAAACCTCGCTATAAGACTATCGCCGTTTTGTGTTTTATTATGTACTTGATTCAACTCTGTGATACCACGGAATTTATAAGTATTCTTTATGAAAATAAATTATTTAATCTGAAATCTTCATGCATGTACATTTTATCTCGATTTTAGTCGTAATTGTCGTTAGTCTTATAGCGAGGTTTCGGCGCAAAACTTTTATTGCGTTGTTGATGGGGGAAGCGTTCCGAGCGGGTTTCAACAAATTGAGGGGAAGAGTCTTATAACGCGTAGTCTTATAAAAGGTCCTACTGTATAACTCAAAATTAAATTCTCAAGATAGTAAAAATTACACAATTCCAATAGCGTTTTAAGATTACAATATCAATTTAGTTATTTTAACTCATATTTTTAAGTAAAATTTGTTATATTTTTTTCTCCGTGGAAAAGTCAGGGAATTTCAGTTTAAAAACTCTGTGGTCACCATGATTTTTCTTTTCATATATTTTTATCCTATTAATAGTTCCCAATAATTTTCCACTAAATATCAGGAATTTCCAAAAATCAATTCTGTCGAAATTTTCATATCGATATACTAAAATTACAGCCAAAATATTTCAGATACAACTTTCGTTGTATCTGTAATTATTCTCCCAGAAATGGAATTTTTAATCCCCGAGATTTAAATTTTTTCTTGACTGAATTCCGTCCAATTTGTATTTCTTTGAATTAAAATTCTAGCCAAACTATCAAAGTATCGATAAAATTGTACATGAATAAATTTGTTCAGAATAAAATTTCCTACAACAATGGCCCTGACCAACTTTCCCTTAAAGCCGATAGTAAGCCCACAATCTGTGTTTTAAAAAATAATCACAATTAAAATATTATCAAAAAAAATAAAATTATTTTCCCAGCCGGTAAAAGCTTGAATGTCTTAGCCGTAGTATAGAAATCCAAAAAATATATATTTTATTAATTTTATCCGCGAATTGGAATAAGCTGCTGGTATCTGACTGAGTTATTATTGTAACAGATATTCGTACGCGCTCAATTTGACTACGACCCACTTGAAGATGAATTAATACCATGCGCGCAAGCAGGGATAGCTTTTAAGACAGGTGACATACTACAGATCATCAGTAAGGACGATCATCAGTGGTGGCAAGCAAGAAAAGACAATGTCGCGGGTTCCGCGGGTCTTATTCCTTCGTCGGAGCTCCAGGAATGGAAAATTTCAAACATGGCTATGAGAAAAAATAAACCAGAACAAGGTTTGTTACTTTTGTTAATATATAATTATTAATAATTAATAATAAATTTATTTAAAATAAAATAAACAAACGGTTAAATTGTCGTTCCAGCAGATCGCACTTTGTGTCTTCGCATTTATCCGAGTGTTTTATTATTTTTTTTTTAAGTAATTAACCAAAAAAAATCGTTATCATTATCGTGCTTACTTAATGATCATTAATTAAGTACAAAAAAAAATCATTAATGGCGTTTAATTTATTTTTATTTTTTATATCTGTGAATTTAAAATGCAATTTGGCACCTCTGGGTCTGAAGAAACGAGATCCTGGAGAGAGAATTAAAAAAAAAAAATTCTGAACCGAAATAGTAATTAAATATTCCATAAAAACATTATAAATAATTAATTTTTATTATTTGGGCGAGTAATTTATTTTTTTGGTCACGTTAATTAATAATTTAAGCTCACTAATGAGCCTATTGTATTTTTAGTCTCTTTGGATTGAGCAAAAAAAAATCATTTAGTTTGAATAATTAGAGCCGGTGATATCGTAAAAGTAATAAAATAAGATTTAAAAATTTTTTAAGTTAAAAAAATATACTGGTCATATTGCCTCACTTTTACATATGAGTAATCCAAGGGATAGATAATTTGATGCTAAAATAAAATTTTTCTCATTTAAATCGGTCCATTAATTTCCGAAATATTTTAGTTTTTAAAATAATTAATAACCTCGCGGCCTCGGTTCACATTCAGCTCTGGGTAAAAAAACCGATTATTTTTTTCTAATTTAACAAATTGCACTTTTAATACATAAAAAAAAAAAAAATAATTACGTCCAATCATTTCATAGCTTACGCGACTAATCCACTTGTATAATTTATAAAATTGTTTGTGATTGTGTGGGTCTATTGAATGTGTTTTTTTAAATCCTCGGGCATGTGGTGTAAAATAATAACCGTGACTTTTACGACTAATTTTAACAAAAATAAATGTAAAAAAAAAATATATGTATGTCTGAGCTAGATGCTGAAGGGGAAGGTGGATGTTCACCTCACACCGAGGGCTGTGATAGCTCTGTGACAGGTATGAAACTAAATCTGCCTGCAAAAAAAACATTTTAAAACACAATAAGTATCTATTTAAATTGAGTACAGTGCGTGCATTAGCCGCACGGGCCTTCGGTTCCTGCCGCCAACACACAGTACTCGCTACTAGATACCAAATTATTTTTTGACTGCACTAAAACTAAAATACTTTACAAATATCTGCATTTAAATTGAGTATAGTGCGCACGTTCGCCGTGCAGGCCTTTGGCTTCTGCTGCTAACGCACTTTAAATCAAGATAAATTGTAAATTACTGGGGTTAGCGAAAAAGTTCACGAGTACTTTTTTGTAGGAAACTTAATTTTCTACAAAAAAGGTATGATTGATTTTGTGTGTAAACTCAGTAGTTTAAAAGATATTTCAATTTAACGTAATTGCTAAAAAAAATTTAAAAACTATTTCAATTAAAAGTTGTAATTAAGATAATTTTAAAACTAATTACTTTATTTTATTAACTATTGGGTTTAGAAAAAAAATTTTCAGTACTTTTCTATAGGAAATTAAGTTTCTTACAAATTTATCTCCGTACTTTTTTATCGTATCTTTGATAGTTCAATCGGAAACTCAATTCCAAGTACCATAAATAAGTTTTTCATATTTTTTTAACTTTTTAAACATAAAATTAAAAATATCTAGTAAACTATCAAAGATACCTCAAAAACATATTAATGTAAATCTACAGCAAATTAAATTCTCTACAAAAAAGATTTCATTAATTTTTTTCCTAAACCCAACAGCTGATCCGTAATGTAAATTGAAACAAAAAAAAAAAGCACTTGAGTAACGTATTTTAATGGGCATTCAAAAAATAGTAACAATAATAATAATTTAATTAGAGCACGTTATCATTAAGGGTAATCATTTAATCATTAGTTAACTTGTCATTAATATTGTGACCTGCTGGAACTTTTATTATTATTTATATTTGTTAATTAATTTATTACAGCGACTTAAGATTTATTTTCAGGCCACCATAAATTTTTAAACTAAACTGTAATAATTTTGATAATCAATAAATAATTAGTAGACGAGTAATTAAATTTTTAATGAAATAGACACACGATCTAGAAGCATGTGTTTTTATTAAAATCACTGCTTGTTACTCGACTTTTTATTTTTTGCACTGCTTTGATACGAAAAAATATATAAACCCACATATATATTCATTTTTATTAGTTATGTAATTATTTTACAATTAGTATATATTTAGTTTATAGACACTGAAGTGTAATTTATTATTATTTATTTATTTATTTTTTTTTTAAGTCAATTGCTCAATTTTTGGCCGCAAGAAAAAACAATATAAGGACAAATATCTGGCAAAACATAACGCGGTATTTGACCAGCTGGATCTGGTTACATATGAGGAAGTCGTTAAAGTACCACGTAAGTTTTTTTTTTTTTTTTTTTTCAATTATTTAATTAATTAATTAATTAATTAATAAATAAATTATAGATGAAGCATTCCCCCGGAAAACACTAGTATTATTGGGAGCACATGGTGTTGGTCGTCGTCACATAAAAAATACAATAATTGCCAGGCATCCAGACAAATATGCCTATCCAATTCCGCGTAATAATTTTTTTATCACTTGCCGTGTAAAAAAAAATTAATTTTGAATTTTATTTGACTTTGAAAAAAATTTTAACTCAGTAATTTTTTATAATTTTGTTGCAATAAAAAAATTAAATAATTACGATAATAAAATATAATTTTTAAAAAATCCACATACTGATTTTTTAGTTTTCTAATTATGAATTTTTTTATTTTTAAAACTGAGTTTTAATTTTTATATAATTCTGAAGTTTACTATTATGAATATTTTTTAAATTAAATTTTTTTTTTACACTGGTACACATTTAATTATTTTTTCTTAAACGTAATTAATTAATTAATTGATTATATAAATAATAGATACAACGAGGCCTCCACGAAACGACGAAGAAAGTGGGCGCAATTATTACTTTGTCACACACGATGAAATGATGACTGACATCAGCGCAAATGAGTACCTTGAATATGGTAAAATAAATTTAATTGTAATTATAATTATTATTAATGAATGAATTATTTATTAAATTAATTATAGGAACACATGAGGACGCAATGTATGGAACAAAATTAGATACAATAAGAAAAATTCACGAAGAAGGAAAAATGGCGATTTTGGACGTCGAACCTCAAGCACTTAAAATATTACGTACTGCTGAATTTGCTCCTTATGTTGTTTTTATTGCTGCACCCATCGTACAAAATCTTAATGACGTAAGTGATAAAAATTATTCAATTAAAAAAAAAAATAATAATTTTTTCTAAAAAGTTCCGAAACTTGAACATTCAAAATTTTGTAACTCGGCTTCTAATTGTCGGATTGTAATAAAAAAAATTTTTTTCAAAGCTCAGTGTCTAGTTTAAAAAAATGTTGGGTCATTGTGGTTAAATTTTAAATTTTAAATCTTCAAATTTTTTACGTCACCTACAAGCCGAGTTACTAACCCGCCGCCCTCTTTTCTCTCTATCTCGCGGTTTCTCGCGATTAAGCAATTAAATAAAAAAAATCATTTGTTTTCAGTACGACGGAAGTCTAGAGAGACTCGGAAAAGAATCAGACATGCTTAAGCAAGCGTACGGACACTTTTTCGACCTGACAATCGTCAACGACGATATCGACGAGACAATTGCACAACTCGAAGGAGCGATAGATCGAATACAGAAGACACCCCAGTGGACGCCCGTAAGATGGGTCTACTGACAACGATCACCCTCGCGTACTTCAACATTGATCAGCTGCAACGGTACACAGGATTATTAATTTTATTTATTCGGAATAAATAAATCGAGAGTACATCAAATAATGAAATTAAAACAAAAAAAAATAAATAAATGGGTCGCTGACCACGTGTTCATCAATATTAACTCAATTAAACAATCTATTATACGCATTATTTAATAAAAGAGATGCTACGAGAGAGCTGGGACCGAATTTAGACCTTTAGCCTCTAGACGCGACTTAAACGCTAATTAAATCGCTAATTAAATTATTTAATTAATTAATTACGAGACAGAAACAACCGATTTAACAATTAATCATTTTTAAGATAATAGACACTTTTTAATCATTACCTTGCATTTTTATCTTACAAATTAACTATTTACAGTGCGTTTTATTGTGGGCTGGAGTTCTATTCTGTTGCCTGGATTTTAATTGAGGGACTATTTTTCATTTAATTTTTTACCAATAAATTTTGGTATCTTTCGAGGTAAATTATGAGTCAAATATTGGAAATATCAATTCGCGGAAAAGGACCTTTTTTATAGGAAATTTGATTCTCTACAAAAAAGTTTCTCATGACTTTTCATGTAAATTTGATAATTTACATGCAATTGCAATTTCAAGTATTCGAAATTAAAATTTTGTTTAAACTTCAAAAGAAAAGTTTTTTTTTTACTTTTAAATTGTGGGTCAAATATTGGAGATATCAATTCGAGAATAAGGACCTTTTTTATAGGAAATTTAATTCTCTAAAAATGTATTCCTATCCATTTTTACCCTACCTCCAATAGTTTACTTACAATTTAAATAATTATAAGTCAAAGTATAAGTTTGATTTAAAATAATTGATGAAAATTTGTTTATCGAAGCCATCAATGATATCAAAAAATTACACTGATATCAATTTATAGATTATTAAATTTCCTGAAAAAAATGTCCAATGACTTTGTGTCTAAACCGAATAGTTGTGCCATAAATAAAAATATCGCCTCAATGCTCCAATAAAAAACGCAATTTCGAATTGAATAAAAAATAAAATTAGCTATTAAAATAGATTATTAGTACAAAAAATTATTATTTTGTCATCCCGATACGAGGTGGAAACGTAAAATGCCCACTTGTACCCTCTCAAATCTCTTTCTCTCTTCTATATTGTACAACTCATGTTACAAACGATTAAAAAAAAAAAAAAAATATATATATATAAATATAAATCCAAAAAAAAAAAAATTAAAAATAAAAATAGGAATAAATTCGTCTGGTAGCGAACTGATTAATTGCAATAATAAATATTTCAAAACGTAGTCGTAATTAATCGAAAAAAAAAAAAAAAAAAAAAATCAATGAACTTTTTAAGCTCGAATTTAAAAAAAAAAATTAATTATATTAGCGTGTGCATAATTGATTTAATTATTAATATATTTTCGAAATAATACTCAACTTGGAGTAATTGCAATAAATTTCATATCGGACTCTAATCAAATTTTTTTTTTTATAATTTATTTCTAAACTTAAGGTATCAATTGAAAATAATTAATCACAGACATAGTAATTACTCCGAGTAGGGTTGGATATTTTTTCTCTGACTATAATTAAAAAATATTAATGAATTTTTTTTCAAAAATACCCTCAAGTCTGGAGAATATGATGATGTCATTAATTTATTTTTAAAAATAGAAAAAAAAATTATTAAGAAGAAACCAGAGTACGAAGTAAAAATTTTTTTTTATTCAATTAAAATTTTTATCCCAGGGTTTTATTCTCCAGACCCTACGGTACCAAATTAAAAACGGAATATCAATTTTCCTTAATTAGGAGCCGAATAATAAAAATAATTGAATTTAGTCAACAAAACGCTTGATTTAATTTAAAAAAAAAAATAATTAATTAATTTGCATAATAATTTATATTTAATAAATATAATGCGAAGGCTCGTGTGACATCTCAGAAAAATTTATAAAAAATATGGCATAAATAAATAAAAAAAAGCCATCATGTGAAAAAAAATCGACATGTAAAAAAACAAAAAAAAATTCCAAAGCCAAAGCCTTTGCATGTAGTCTCTAAAAAAACCGCAAGTCATTATTTATTATGTTAATTGAGTGATTGTTTAAAAAAAAAAAAATTGAAAAAAAAAATCGAGGAGTGAATGAGCGAGTGTTTGAGCGAATAAATAAATAAATAAATAAATGATGGTTTTGTAAGATTTTATTATTATTTGTAGTGGCCATTGTCCATCGTGAGATTTGAAAACTAAATAAACGACTGACAGATAAATAAATAATTAATTAAATAATTAAATGAGGAATAAAAAATAAATAATTTAACTGACGTTAAAGACGACGACGACATTGGAGCCCACGTGGAGTAAAATGGGCTAGGGCTTTAAAAAAATAAATGAAATTTGATTATTATTAAAAATATTATGATGATTGAATAAAATAAAATAGATGAATTTTAAAAAATGGGGATGATTAAAAGATGACGGGTCTAAAAAATAAATAAAATAAAACTAAATAAGTTAAAGTAAAAGTAAAATTTAAAACAGTTGATTATAATTGTGTAATTACGAGCAAAAAAAAAAATTATAATATGTTGTTAATTGAATTAATAAAAATAGCCCAAAAATGAATTTGATTTTTTGGTTTTTTATTTTTTAATTATGATTATTTTTAGAGATTTTTTCAATTCTAACCGGGAATTTTTGAGGTAAGTGAGAAATTAATTTTTTATTTGGGTTTGGAAGGCTGTAGTGGGAAAAGTATAAAGTTACTCTTTTGTGAAAAATTTTATAGGGAATAAAAGTGGTTATGAGAATTTTTTTAAAATCTTTAATAGGTAATGAGTAATGAGTAATTTTAATTTTCAGAAAGAGTGGAATTTTTAGATAGTTTAATTATGGGGAATTTTATGGGTTTAAGTGAAAATTTGTCAAGAAATTTTTTGTACGTAATTTCATGAAGAACAAAAATTATTATGATGAATTTTTCAGCATCTTTAATAGTTTATGAGTAATTTTAATTTTACGATTAATAAATTTATGGGAATTTTTGAGTAATTTGTAAATCATTTATAGAGAGAAGATCAATTTTATCAAAGTACGTATGATTTATTCTTAAATATAAATTTAATGGACAAAAAAAAACACATATGTAGATATGGTGCCACGACTACATATCCGCGAACAAAACATCCTCACGACAAAATAACCACACGACAAAAAACCCTTAAGAAAAATTTATAAGGTAATGGTCTTCAAGTGAGGCTCCACCCATTTTTCACTATAAAATGTCTATTGTATGCGAAAAAAATCAATTAAATTGAAATAAATTAACATTTGCTGTTTTTTCATAATTCTAATACTATTTGTCACACTTTTTTATGTGTGGGTATATTTTTATAAAAACACACACACACACAAAATTCGTGAAAAAACGGCGCTATTTTTCACAGCTTTTTTGTGTGCGGGTATGTTTTCGTAATCGCACACACACAAAATTCGAGAAAAAAGGATGCTATTTTTCATACCTTTTTTGTGTGTCGGTACATTTTTGTAATCGCACACATATAAAATTCGTGAAAAAAGGGCGCTATTTTTCACAGCTATCTTGTGTGTGGGTGTATTTTTGTAATTGCGCACATACAATAACCATAAATGACTGTTGAAATGTAATTTAACCATGAAAAATGTATACTCGATGATTTGAATGTATTTATGAATTAAAATATTTATGTCATAAGATCATTATATTTGCAAATCATTAATAATATTGTTATATATTAAAATTATTATTGTATACTTCAATAATAATAAACTTGTCAAAACTTGCTTGATAATTCCTAATTAATCATTATTAATTAATTATTTAAATATATCGATTTGACGTTTTTTTGGCGACTGATATTTGACCGTACAGCTATTTTATCATGGTTGCTTCGTCAACTGATTTAATTTTTCCGGGAAATTTTATCGCGCAGACATCATGTCATGTGGTTATTTTATCGTGAGGACGTCTTGCCGGTGGTTATTTTGCCCGCGGATATTTCATCGTGCGGTTATTTTGTCATGTGGTTATTTTGTCTGCGGTTATTTTGTTTGCGGTTATTTTGTCGCGAATATTTTGTTACGATTATTTTGTCTTCGGATATTTTGACGCGGTTATTTTGTTTTCGGATAATTTATTACGGAACCATAGATATATACCTAAAAATAATAAATCCATAATTAAATAAATTCAAATTTTCCCGCGCGCGCCTGCGCCATAATGGCGGAAAAAACAAACTCGTTAATTCGAGATATCGATTTTTTTTTTTATTCACAGGTCAATCAGTATCAGTCAAGACCTGGCATTGTTCGTGAAAGGTTTATTGCAGTTCATTGTCTTAATAATAAAGCGAATATATAAAAATAAATATATATATAAAAAAAAAAGTATAAATAACAAGAGCGCAAACAATTAGCCGCGAGTTAAATAAATAAACAAGTAGTTTAGTTTATTTTATTTTATTTTATTTATGTAAAACAAACTTCTCGAAACGTCAATACATTTTTTGACAACCGTCGGAATTTTAATTAAATAATTTTTAATTAAAATTGCATTATATTTTTTTAAATTTTAAATAAAAAAATGTGCGGGGGTTTCACCTGCTCAAAAAATGCCCTCACGGCCCTAAATATATTATATATTGTAAGTATAACTTTTTTTTCTACATATACATATATATATATATATATATGTATATATATGGTCATCAATTGAATAATTTTATACAGCATCATTTCCACTTGTAGATTAAATTAATCTACATATATTATATACTTATATATATATTTATATAAATAACGATTTTAATAGTGAGAAATGATAACAATTTTTCAAAATTATTATTGCAACCAAACTATCAGATCGAAACAAAAATATATCAGGACCTTTTGTGTAGAGAATTAAATTTTCTGTAAATAAATACTGAGATATAATTTTCATGTTTTTGATAATTTAGACGAAAATTAAATATTTAAACTCAAAAATTTCCTTAACAATAATTATTATTCATTTTTTTCACAATTTAAATTCAAAATTTTTTTATAACCAAATTAGTCGATCAAAATAAAAATTAATCAGCATCATTTTTGCACAGAATTAAATTTCCCATAAAAAATCACAGATAAAATTTTAATTTCCCCATTAATCGAATTTTAAAATTCCCAATAAAAAATTTCCAACTCCCACCCCGACTCCGATTACGAAAAAAAAAATTACCGTCTCACTATCAAAGTTGAAAATTTTCCCCATTTTTATTTCTTTCCCTCAATTTCTTTCTGATTCAGTTCCTCAGCGGCAAATTTAAAAAAAAATAAATAATTACAGGTGGTGGCATTCATATTAATTGGAGTCGCAGTCTACGGTCGCGCCTCAGCGTTGGTAACAAACTTACCAATAATTGGTGGAATTTTAGCATGCGGAGTAATTTTAATCTTAATATCAATACTGGGTCTAATCGGAGCCGTAAAACATCACCAAGTTCTTCTGTTTTTCGTATCCTTTTACAAACTCGACAATTTAATCCTCATATAAATATTTACTCATCATATATATCATCTCGTTAGTTGACTTTTGAAAATTTACAGCCACTTAATAATTAAACGAATAAATTTATAAATTAATTAATTATTCCTTAATTAATTTATCAGTACATGTTAATTTTGTTCCTATTGTTCTTGGTACAATTCAGCATTGCTTGCGCATGTCTTGCTGTTAATGCTAAACAACAGGAACAATTAGCTGAACAAGTATGTATTTTATTTATTAAACAATTAATTAATTAATCAATTAAATATTTTATTAATTAATTATTTTTACAAGGGATGGAAACACGTCGGAATGGATTTGAAAGCCAAAGTCCAGGCGAATTTTGACTGCTGTGGATTTAATGACACTGATACCAGCGGATTTGAACCTAACAAAGACCACCCGTCATGTGAAGCTGTCACGGTAATTTTATTATCAATAAATTTATTTAAAATAAAATAAACAAACGGTTAAATTGTCGTTCCAGCAGATCGCACTTAGTGTCTTCGCATTTATCCGAGTGTTTTATTATTTTTTTTTTAAGTAAATAACCAAAAAAAATCGTTATCATTATCGTGATTATTTAATGATCATCAATTAAGTACAAAAAAAATCATTAATGGCGTTTAATTTATTTTTATTTTTTATATCTGTGAATTTAAAATGCAATTTGGCACCTCTGGGTCTGGAGAAACGAGATCCTGGAGAGAGAATTAAAAAAAAAAATTTCTGAACTGACATATTAATTAAATATTCCATAAAAATATTATAAATAATTAATTTTTATTATTTGGGCGAGTAATTTATTTTTTTGGTCACGTTAATTAATAATTGAAGCTTCACTAATGAGCCTATCGTGTTTTTAGTCTCTTTTGTTGAGCAAAAAAAAAATCATTTAGTTTGAATAATTAGAGCCGGAGATATCGTAAAAATAATAAAATGAGATTTACAAATTTTTTAATTTGAAAAAGGCCATTTGGCATCCGAAATGGAAGTAGATTTCTTGTTATTTGTTTATTTACAAGTTTTAAGGGGGGAAAGGGGCCTGAGATACAATAAAAAGAGGATATTTTTGTGATTTTTTTTTTTTCAGAGTACTTTCTTTATTAAAATTCTTAAAATTTGTGACATTATTGAGCAACATTCCAAGAATATTCTGCTAAATTTTCATCAAAAAATATTGAAAAATAAGCCTGTGATAGTGGGGAGAGCCGAGTTACCTTAAAAAAAAGTATTCATGCCGTAGGCAGGATAACTCATGACTGCCTCATCTGAAATAAAAAAACCAAAAAGATTTCTTTAGTGCATAAGTATCTTGGATTTGAACGGAAGATTTTTTTTTTTCAATGACTACTTATTTTTAAATTAAACAAAAGGAGCAATTTTTGGTAGAAATCAGAAGTTTTTGATTGCACCTTTACCAAAAATTCAAAAATGAATATTTTGTGTATTCCTTCGTTCAAATCCAAGATAAACTTATGTACTACAGAAATCTTTTTGGTTTTTTTATTTAAGATGAGACAGTCATGAGTTATCCTGCCTACGGCATGAATACTTTTTTTTAAGGTAACTCGGCTCTCCCCACTATCACAGGCTTATTTTTCAATATTTTTTTATGAAAATTTAGCAGAATATTCTTGGAATGATGCTTAATAATGTCACAAGTTCTAATAATTTTCATAACGAAGGTACTCGGCAAAAAAAAAATCACAAAAATATCCTCTTTTTTTTGTATCTCCGACCCCTCTCCCCCCTTATGATAGGATTGAATTTAAACATTTTTTTTCGATATTTTTCATAAATTTCGAGGTCAAAAATTCTCAACGACACAATAAATTTAACAAAATTTGATGTAACCACTTGATTTGAGATGTTAAGATTTAAAAAGTGTTACACGGCAATAACTTAATTAAAGCAGTTCTACAAATTTAGGGAAAATTATAAAAACAAATTAAACAGCTAAATTTCAATAAATAAACAGATAATTTTTATTTAAGAAAAAGCTAGGGCGTGTTTAAAAAAAACACTGGAGAATGATAATTATTTATTCAGATGATTAGTAACTGGAAAGTCACGCGGTTTAATTAAAATCAGAGTAATGAAATAATACCTGGGGCATGTTCAGAAATTTACTCTGGAAGAGAAATGCAACTTCTGCGTTCAGAAATATTCTCTGGTTAAAGTATCAGGTATTTTTTCGTTCCTCTGGTTTAATCAAACCAGGTGTTTTTCCACTTACTAACCATCTGGGACGTGTTCAAAAATACACTCTGGAGATTAAAAAATACTCATCCAGATGGTTAGTAACTGGAAAGTCACGTGGCTCACTTTAAACCAGAGGAACGAAAGAATACCTGACACCACATTTACCTTCTCCTTAGAGTTTATGAACGCATGGTAATGCCAAATCGTTCCTCTGGTTTGACCAGATAATATTTCCGAACGCAGGAGTTGCATATTTCTCTTCCAGAGTGAATTTTTGAACATGCCCCTATTATAAAAGTATAGTAGTGAAAATTAAAGCTCGTTCAATGAGTTACACCACATAATTAACGAGACTCAACTATTATGTATTACTATTATGTATTAAAAAAAATTTCTAATTTAAAAAAAATTATAAAATTCATGAAACTATTAGAAGAAATGATCAAAAAAACAAGTAATATAGCACAAATTAAAGATAATTGAATGAACTATAAGATGCATACACCTGAAAAAAATGAACTTTTTTAGTTCAGAAGTTATTTGACGATAAATCAACAAAAGTCGATTTTTTTGAAAAATTAAAAAAATTCCAAAAGATTATAACTTCTAAACTTTCTGGCCGATTTAACTCATCTTTGAATTGAACCGAGCTCTTTAACTAAAGAATAAGTGTACGAAGTTTCATTAGATCGGTGTAAAATTGTGGTCGTTATCGTGTGAGAACGACGCGTCATATCTTATATATATAAATACATAATATATATATACTTTTGAACCAATGGTATTTTTGAATCCTGCATGACCAGATAAGACAGAAAATGGTAAAATTTTTGAAAAGTGTCAACATGCGAACGAATGCAATAGTTAGATTTCCATTAAATCTGATAAAAATATACTGGTCATATTGCCTCACTTTTATATAGGAGTGATCTGAGGGCTAGAGGATTGAATGCTAAGTAAAAATTTTTTCATTTAAATCGGTCTAATAATTCCCGAGAAAAGTTTTAGTTTTTAAAAAAATTAATAATCTTGCGGCTGTGGTTTGGATTTAGCTCTGGATAAAAAAAAATATGAATTTTTTTTGTTTGGTTCAGAAAATTTGTTGTCCCGAGAGTTGGACAGACCCGACATCGCAGTGCAAGTGCAAGCCGTGCATGGAAAAATTGCAGTCAACTATCGACCACGCATTCAAACTCTGCGGTGGGATCGGTCTCTTCTTTAGCTTCACAGAGGTAATAAATTAAAAATCTGCTTAATTATTTATTAATTAATGAATTAATGGGCAAGGGAGTGGGTTAGGTTATGGTTTTAATGAATTAACAAATTTAATTTAATAATTTATTATAGTTTGTCGGTGTATGGTTGACGGTGCGATACAGGAACCAAAAAGACCCACGGGCTAATCCTAGTGCTTTTCTCTAGTCTAATACCATTACAATGTCCCCTGTCACCTCGCACCAATTTTTAAATAGATGGTGGGTGCTTATTACACTCATTATACTATTTTAATTATGTTAACACATTTTTTTTTAACACTTAACACTTTCATCATTAATACACCTACTCCGTTAACTTAGTTATTGACGAGAGATTTTAAATTTAAATTGCGAGTTAAATATTGTGCTGGGAAAAAAGTTTACTGGAAAGTTTTTGTAGGAAATTTTATTGGCTACAAAAAAGATTCTGATGAATTTTTATGTATCCTCGATAGTTTATGAGTTATTTTAAACTTAAGTACTGATGTTATTTAAAAATATGGATGAATTCAAGCTCTATAATTTTTCTTTCATTGAAATTTAAATTATCGGTTATTTTTAAAAAATATGAGAAAAATTTGTTTGTCATAAAATTTTGAATAAAAAAGGTTCCCATTTTTTATACAAATTCATAAAATTCCTCACAATCACACAACCTAAAAATCTCCATAGAATTTCTTATTTAAAAATCAAAATTTCTCATAAACTATCAAAATTATAAAAAAATTTATCATGACTTTTTTTGTTCTCTATAAAATTTCCCACAAAAAAATTTCTTATCACTTTTCACCTAAACCCATAAATTTCCCCATAATTAAACTCGAAATCACACAACCTAAAAAACCCCTTAAAATTTTTTTACTAAAAATCAAATTTCCTCCCTAACTATCAAAGATACCATAAAATTCGTCATAATCTTTTTTGTTCCCCATGAAATTTCCCACAAAATAATCTCTTTTCACTTTTCACCTTAACCCATAAATTTCCCCATAATTAAACTCGAGATCACTCAACCTAAAAATCCCCTTAGAATTTTTTTAACTAAAAGTCAAATTTCCTCCCTAACTATGAAAGATACCATAAAATTCCTCAGAACCCTTCTTGTTCCCCATAAAATTTCCCTCAAAAAACTTCCTTTTCACTTTCACCCCCGAGCAATATTTAACCCTCTACAAACAAAAGTAATAAAACATGACGACTAAAATCTCTCCTCAAACCAATAAAAAAAAAATCATCAATTAATTAAATAATAAATTAATTATCTTCAGGTGATAGCAGCATTTCTAGCAAGACGCTATCGTAATCAACTGGATCCCCATGAAAAAGCTGCGAGAGCCGTATTCCCTCGTCATAATTATCTATATTAATTAATTAATTAATTAATCAGCCCTAAATCTACCGATAATTTTTTTTTTTTAATCAAACAGTCATCAATTGGAGATTAATAATCATAATGAAAAAAATTTTTTTCTATTAGTTTAGTGTGTGCTCTAGTCAGCCACTAATACCTACAATTATAATAATTATTATTAATTATTTAATTAATTGATAATAATAAATTAAAAGCAGATGAAAAAAAGCCTCAATGCGCCTTTAGTAGTTCGAGGATAAAAAAATTTATTGAGCCCATAAAAAAGAATAAAAATAATCGGATATTTTATTACACTATTGACTATAACTATTAATCATTAATTATTAATTAATAAATATATATAGATATATATATATGAGTTTAAAGTGAAGTTTATGTAGGAAATTAAATTTTTTTTTTTAATTGACTGATTAAGGTTGAGGACTTAGCATTTATGTATCTAATAAATCTATGAAAATATAAAAATATATATATAGAGAGAGTGAGAAGTATGAGTAAATATATATGAACTGAGTAGTTTGAAAGATTTAGAGGCGTGGAGGGGAAGATATGATAAAAATGTATGGGAATAAAGTCGTTGGAAATTTTTTGGGCTGCAAAAAAAATCAAGAGTCTGTGGGGATTTTTGATAGTTTATGAGATATTTTTGTTTTAAGCGACCGAGAGGTAGTAATATTTTGGCGGAGTCTAAATCGTGTGTCTATTTCATTAAAAATTTAATTACTCGTCTACTAATTATTTATTAATTATCAGAATTATTACAGTTTAGTTTAAAAATTTATGGTGGCCTGAAAATAAATCTTAAGTCGCTGTAATAAATTAAATAACAAATATAAATAATAATAAAAGTTCCAGCAGGTCACAATATTAATGACAAGTTAACTAATGATTAAATGACTACCCTTAATAATAACGTGCTCTAATTAAATTATTATTATTGTTGTTATTTTTTGAATGCCCATTAAAATACGTTACTCAAGTGTTTTTTTTTTTTCTTTCAATTTACATTACGGATCAGCTGTTGGGTTTAGGAAAAAATTAATGAAATCTTTTTTGTAGAGAATTTAATTTGCTGTAGATTTACATCAATATGTTTTTGAGGTATCTTTGATAGTTTAGTAGATATTTTTAATTTTATGTTTGAAAAGTTAAAAAAATATGAAAAACTTATTTATGGTGCTTGGAATTGAGTTTCTGATTGAACTATCAAAGATACGATAAAAAAGTACTGAGATAAATTTGCAGGGAACTTAATTTCCTATAAAAAAGTACTGAAAATTTTTTTCTAAACCCAATAGTTACTAAAATAAAGTAATTAGTTTTAAAATAATCTTAATTACAACTTTTAATTGAAATAGTTTTTAAATTTTTTTTAGCAAGTACGTTAAATTGAAATATCTTTTAAACTTCTGAGTTTACACACAAAATCAATCATACTTTTTTTGTAGAAAATTAAGTTTCCTACAAAAAAGTACTCGTGAACTTTTTTGCTAAACCCAGTAGTTTACGAGTTATCTGAGGTAATTATTAGAGGTATAGTAAAAATGGTAAAAAAAGTCAGTTGTAGGAAATTAAATTTTGACGAAAATTTAATATTTAGGTCACAATTTTTATTTAAAGTATTCAGTTCTCAGAGGTCATAAAAATTTTTTTATTTAAAAATAAAAATTACCCATAAACTATCAAAGATTGGGTGAAATTTCTCACCATTTTGGTTCTCCATAAAATTAAAAAAAAAAAAAAATTTTCTTCCAAACTATCAAAGGAACATCAAAAGTCATCAGAACCATTTTTGTTGGCCATAAAATTCTCTACAAAAAATTTTCTCACAACTTTTTTCCCAAACCCAATGTCACCCTACAATTTCCATTTAAAAAAAAATTTTAAAAAATGAATCTAGTTTAAATTACTCTATACATTTTTATCACTCACTATCGCTTTAATAATTAATTATGCAGATGCTTGCTTAAATTACTCATATCAATTGTTACTATAAATTGTACATTATATAATACTCCATTAAAATAAACCACTGAAATTATTTTAATATTTTTTTTATAAATAATTTACTGTAATTTTCATTTTTACTTTTTTAAATTTTAATTACTATTGTATTTTTTAATTATCACAGCAATACTTTTATGCATTAAATAAATAATTAAATGTGAAATTACTTTTTTTTTTGTCATAATTTTTAAAAAACTTTGAACTTTTGTCCTTGTAAATAATAAATACCAAACTGAGTATTCTTGATCTATTATCTATAAATAAATATCAAAATATATTTAATTCAAATTTTAGCCTTGAAATTTAAAATTCAAGTTGAGAAAAAAAATTACAAAATCTTTGGCAATAAATTTTGACACAATTATTATTATTATTGAAAATGTTTCGCTCTAATAAATAGAGGAATAAAATTGAAATAAAACTGACACTCCTTGAATTTATAAATAAATTGTTAAATTTAACTTTTAATTTTTATAACTCGTTATCTATCAGTAATAGGGTAAACATTTACTGAAATAATTATCTACTATCTGGTCATAAAGTATTGACCTTAAATTTAAAACATGAATAACTTGTGTTTAAAAAAATCGCATTAGAACATGAAATATATAGACCGATAGATTTGTCTCTTCTACTCCTATCAAAAATTTTATAAACCTAAAAAATTTTTTACCCGAAATATAAAAAATTGAAGGTTGAAAAACGTGGATTGGGGGGGGGGTATAAATTTAAATACCAACTTTGATTGTTTATAACTTCGCAAATAATTGGTCTGTTACAACGCTGATTTTTATGGTATAGTGTAGACCCCTTCCGATTAAAATTCACAAAAAAAAAAAAATTTTTTTAGTATACGGAGAGAAAAAGTGGGAAGTTTTCCATTTTTTACTTAACAGGAGTTCGCACTTATCTCTGTTACACTCAAGTCCAAGAACGGTACTATCTTTGTTGCACTTGTGCAGTAAATGGAAACTTTGGCCGAGTTTTCCTCTTAAACAAACGAATATTATCAAATAATTGAAGAAACATCGCTAGATTAGACAGTAGTGCATCGATGTACAGTCTGTATTTTGTATTTACAGATTTTGTTTGCAAAAAAAACTCGGCCGAAAAACATTTGATAACCCCTGATAGGGAAAATTCCTTTGTTGTTGTAAGTTTTACTATGTCAACACATAAATTGTAACTATGTCACACAGAAATTATTCCTAAGTTAACGAAGTAGAAATTCCCATATATGTAAAAATGAAACATTTGTAAACTGATGGTTTTTTTACGTAATTAATTAATTGAATTGATGATTATATACTGTCGGAAACGCGATGTAATTGACTTTTACGTACCCGTTTATATTAATTGAATTTATAAAAACATTTGTTCATTGGTAGGTGTTACAAAAAAATTTTAATTAGATTACACAAAATTTTTTCGAAAACTTTGAAACTCTATTTTCGTATACCTTAAAACTTTCACACATCTCTATTTTATCGCTTTAAGGCCTAAATGATAATAATGACCAAAATATTTAGTAGTCTGTTAGTTTTAGTTTCCTACGGACTTTTCCTATGCAACATAGCAATTTTTTTCATGTTGACATACAAATTTTTCCTATGACAACATAGTCATTTTTACTACGTCAACGTAGGAATATTTCCTATGTTAACAGAGGAATTTTTCCTTTGCCACCCTAGGAAAAATTCCTATGTCAATATAGAAGAAATTACTCTGGTAACATACGAAAAATTTCTATGCTGACATAGTAAAAATACCCATGTCAATATAGGAATTTTAGGAATGTTAACAGAGGAATTTTTCTATGTCTACATGGAAATTTTTCTAATGATAATATAGAAGACATCCCTATAATATGTGGGTAAAATTTCTATAAAATATCATTATATTCTCATTTTTTTCTAGTAAAATTTCCTACGTTGATAGAGCAAAACTTGCTATGTCAACAAAGGAATTTCCCCTGAGCAAAATTGGAAAAATTCCCATTTTTTCTTTACGTGTAGGAAATTTAGTTCTCTATGAAACAGGTCCTTTGCAATTTGTTTGTATTTTTCATATTTTATTAGTCATGTTTATCAATAAATTTCTTACAAAAATTGACAGTTTACTTGGAATATAAATTACCCCAAAAAAATTTAAATCAACTATTTTTCCGTAATTTATAAATTAATCGAAACTTTAGTTAAAATTTCCTGTTAATTATTTTGGATTTATCAAAAAAACCAAAGAAATCTTTTTTGTCAAAATTCTATAAAAATTTATTTCAGTAACTTCTTATCGTATGTTTGATATTTAACTCACCATTTAAATTCCATCTGATCAATATCTTTAAAAAAAAATTCCTCAAATAAAAATATAAATATAGCTGTTAAAATATGAGACCTACAAAAAATCTTCTCAAGACTTTTTTATCCAGAATTAGATTTCCTACAAAATCATATTTATAAATTTTTTTCCTATTTTCATTCCTTCATCCCCAATTTCCATTATAAAGATATTACTCTAAAAATATATAAAAATAAAACGTAAACAAAAATTTGCAATTTTTAACCCTCATAAAAAATTTATAATAATAATAATACTAGTAATTGTTATTATATAATTATACATATATACATATATATTTAAAAAAAAAACTAGGGACAAAGAAAAAAGAAATAAAACATGTGATGGTTCTCGACCAAGTGGTGGATCATCACCTGCCCGAAACAAAATCGTTAAACAGGTCAAATTCAACCAACATACGTCGTTGTTATTCTCTGCACTATATATATATATATATATATACATATATATATTTTATTTCAATAGGGGAAAGAAGAAATTTTGTCACCCCTCAACTCTCAAACTCGAGGTTACAAAGAAAAAAGGGTCGTATACTACGCATCAGTATATATATTATTATAATATTAAATCCTATAAATTTTATTACACAACTATGCGCAACAAAGAAATAATAATAATAATAAATATAAAGAAAAAAAAACTTGTTTATAAAGTCGTTATTATTTTTTTTCAACAGGTTATTTTATTTAATGTCATATATTATTTATTTATTGATTATTATTATTATTATTATTATTATTATTATTATTATTATTATTATTATCATTATTATTATTATTATTGTTTCATTTATATAAAATATGAGACACCTGGAACGGGGAGATTTTAAAAAAAGATTTAAATCGGAGCAGGATATAGTTCTTTGTTGTTTGAAGAGAAATTGGGGAAAGCTGGTGAGATAGAAAAAATGTGGTAGGATCAATTCTTAAAGAAATTTTTGACGGATAAAAAAAGTCCTGTGGATCTTTTACGTCAGATGGATATTTAACTTTGAATTTCAAATTTTAGCGCGTTTTTTAAATAATTGATTTTTTTGTCAGTTTAGTTTTGTAGGGGATTTGTAATTGCGAGTCAATTATTCGACATGAAGAAATTTCATTGAGATAAATTTTTAGTTAACTAAATTTCCTACAAAAAAACTCCTCTTTAGTTTAACTTCACCTCAATCCCTTAGACACTAGATCCAAATAAACGATGATCCTGAAGTTAGCAGACAATTAACAATTTTTAGATTTCTTTTTTCATCAAATCAATTACGAAAAAAAAATAAAATAAAAATATCCACATGTAGAAAATTAAAAGAAATTCAAGTGCAATTTTTTGAAATATTTATTTTTTAAAAAATATCGCTTTTAAAAGAACCAAAAAAATTATTAGACGTCGGGTACTTTCAGTATCATAATAAACGAGTGTGAATGTAGAAGACATCAGAAAAATTTTAAATTATAAATAAATAGAGTAAATAATTAAAAAAATAATGTTTTTGAAAAATGCACTTATGAATTTCAAAATTTTTTAAATATGCATTTATTTAAAATTTTATTTTATTCAATATTTCCTCTATTTATTAATAATTTTAAATTTGTCTGATGTCTGATACATTATAAAAAAAATTTTAAGCGTTAAATTTTTTGTTTCTTTGTTTAAATTTTCCCTCCAAAAATAAAAATTTAAAAAATTTGCCAACTCGCGTAATTTATTCAGACCCTTTGGTAAAAAAAAAAAGTTTATTTAAATAATAAATTTGTGTTATTAAAAAAGAGGTCTGACAGCTGGTTAAAGAAGAATATTTTCTTAAGATTCATAAGTTATTGTGTTAGCATATGAATTGAAAGGGTAAAAAATAATAATAATGATGATAAAAGATGTGACCTTTTTTTTTTTAATCATAAAAGGAATAAAGTTTATGTATATTAAAGAGGATTTAATTCATTGAGAATTTAGACTGAGCTTTAGTTTTTATTTATAAATCTGTCTCTGTTGTACTCTTTGATTATATTCGTTAAGTAAAAGGTTCAGTTTGCTAAAACTTTTATTTACTTTCCTCTACATTTAAATAGAATTAAGAAAGAGAAGACTAATAAGTTAAGTAAAGGGAGTAATGGGAGTTGAGGCAGACAGGATAAGGGACAAGGTAACAAGGAGTAAAAGAGAAATAATAATATGTACCAGGTGTTTTTAAAACCGTGGGACCTCTGATTTTTTAAAAGGGAAGGATTCTCTTTTTTTTTTTAAACAACAAATAAAAACTTGTTCAATTGTTCAAATTTTTTTTATTATTATTATTATCAGTAGATAAATTATTACAATTTTTGGCTTAACATTAAATTTTTTTATTAAAACTATTCATAAAATTTCATTAATTAGATTGTTTTTCTTAAAATTACACGAAAAAAAATTTTAATTAGACTATTTTTCTAAAATTAATTATAAAATTTTATAAATTAGAGTCTTTACTTAAAATTACTTAAAAAAATTTTTAATCGAAATTAAATATTTAAATTATTTTATAAAATTTTTTAAATTTAATTTTTTTCTTAAAATTAAGTAACGAAAATTTTTTTCATGTTGCCTGCATTGAAACTAGAATTTTAATTTCTATTCAAAATACGCCAACTTCAGACCATTGAAATGAAACCTTTGAGACTAATAAATTTTTAGGTTAAAAAATTATACATTTTTATTAAAGTAAAAAAACAAAAAAACGTCTAATTTTATACCCGCTAAAAATTATTTCATTTAAAATCCTGATAAAACCGCATTATAACCTCCTCGATCCTGACGCCCCCTATGGGGTCAATTTTGCCAGCATTGCCAACTAGCCGCCGTTTACTGAACCATAAAAATAATTTTTGCTACAGCTTTAAAATAGATGACTTTACAAACTATAAATTATAAATAATATAATACGTTCGTTTGTTTCCTAAAAGGTCCATAAGTATACTTATAAAAAATTATTCAAATAGCAAACAAAATAATGCCTCGGGACTGAGGAGGATAATTAAATTTAATTTTTATTTATACTATTGACCTAAAATTTTCTTGTATCCAAGACAAAAGACCTTATACCCATCCATGTATATTTATATATCTATATTTATAAACATACATATAAAAAAACTAGTCCCTGATCAGGTACTAGGTCTTTTACCTCACTCTTATAATTCTAAAACTGTATTATGAAAACAGGCATTTAAAATTTGCCGCGAAATATAACAGAATTCAAATTTAATGCGGTATCAGCTCTCGCCTTTGGCTCTTGCAGCCAACTTCACTTTCATCTGAAATCGTTTCGTTTTATTCCTTGACACACAATAGACTATTATTTAAAATGAATTAAAAATTTTTTTTTCGACTCATTAAAGAATTTTTGAAAAAAAAATTTAGCATGCAGTTTTTTTTTTTAATGAGACTGACAAAAAAATAAATATTTCATCTCATTAAAAAATAATTTAAATTTAATTGTAAAATAAAATTTTGTGAATGTATATATATATAAAATGTATACGATGAAATAGAAAATAAAAGCAGGCCGGGACGAGTGCAATTTGATACTAAAAATTACAAATAATGCACTCATCACCACCTGCCATTAATTTCTTAAATTTAAATAAATGTATATTTAAAAAATTTATATTTGAATTTATTAATGAAGTAATATATGCATTACGATAGGCCGGGACAAGTGCAATATTAAAAAATATAAACAAACATTGTCACATATCTCGACCTATCTTTCATGCAATTAAACTGTGTTATTTACTGACTATAATAAATATAAAACCACCAGACTAGGCCCTAATTTCAAGGGTTTAAACACAAAAAAAAAAATTGAAGGCATAACCACGTGGTTAGAAAGTTATTGGAATAAGTGGCCTAGTGACCTTGGTCAGTCTAAACTCTAAACTTAAAATCAGGGAACTAATCTCTGAATCACTAAATTATCTTTTATTTTCGAGGTCACATATTTTTTTTTTTTTATAATTTTTATTTACTAACTATTTTATATAAAACTTAAAAAATTACAAACTTTTAATTCAAAATAATAAATTTCAAATTTGTAATTTTTATTCAAACAAAAAGTTTAAATTTAAAAATTTGAATTTTTTAAATCGACAAAAAATTGAAATTTTAAATCTGAAATTTAAAAAAATAATTAAAATTTTCACAAAATTACGATCTCAGTTAAAAATCGTGACAAAAATACACAAATAAATAAAAACACTTCACTAAAAAAATTCACTTAAAAAAAAAAAAAAATCTAAAGGCAACACAAAGAAAAAAAAATAAAAATAAAAATAAACTGGTAACTAGAGAGATGTGTTTACGAGCGCGTTCTCGAGGAAACTGCTGGCACAAGCCAGGTGTCGGGGCTCTTTATTCCTTTTGGGCACCGAGGGGGACACCATGAATAAAGGCATAGTACTATAGTTTAGGTCGCGGGTCAACTAAAATGTGTTAGTGTTTACTATACCCACCATATATATATCCATACATTTATAACAGAACTTAGAGTTGTATTAGTGCATAAAAGTGGGGATTTGTAACGAACCTTAAAAACTAAATAAAATATTCTTTGTAAAATTCATCCCCAAAATCCCTACTGTACCCCCACTCCTATTTGTGTCTACAGCTACAGTACCCCCACCCTGAGGTAGAATCCATGCGGTGATACGAAGATTGGGCCCTTGCTCTTGGTAATTTTCTAGGCGGCACGAGGCGTCCTGTGATCCCGCCAAAAGTTGTATCAGCTGTCCATGTCCATGTAACCACCATTTAATCCCTCGTTATTTATTTTATTCACTGAGAGGTACACCAGGTATGAGTATGTGGGGGGTGGGGGTATGAAAGATGGATGCTGGATCTATAAAGTTAATAAAAAAAAAAGATAAAGAGATCGTGCGCGAGTCACAATAGAAAAGAATCCGTTGGATTCAGGATAATTAACGCATTTTCAAGAGGACATTTTTGTAACCGTTTTAGAAACTTTTTTTTGTAAAAAAAGTAAGAGAAGAAAAGAAGAAAGTGTAAATCTAATTTTATTTATTGCGCAATAAATCTTGGGTTGGTTTTTTGTTTCCGGTCTTTTGTGGAGACAAAGAAATGGTTTTTTTTTAAAATATATATATTTTTTTTTTAAGTTTGAATTTGAAAATGGAGATTTTTTTTTTTTTTTTTTTTTTTTTTTGTAAAGAAAATTCAAAATTTTGAGGGAGAAGAAAACAATGAGTATTTGAAACAGTAAAAAAAATGAATTTTTTGAAATTTATTTCAGTGGAGATTTAAAAAATTTTTTTTAGACAAAATATTTAAGAAAAAAAAATTACATGCTAACTTTAAAATTCAAATAAAATAGTTTTTTAAAAATCAACTCCGCCTCCACAAACTTTTTTTGCCAGACAAATTTAAAAAAACAAATAAAACCGCCCAGAAAATTAATAAAAATATATGACAACATTTAAATCAAACCTTCAACAATAAACTATCCCTCTCTGTAAAAAAAACCAGCATCCGAATTTCCCAAAATAACCAAAAAATTTCAAACAATAAAAGGAGTTTTTAAAATAAAAATAATCCAGATTGAAGGGACAAAGAATGACTATTATATAGAATAAAGATCTTGGGGTAAAAAGGGACTGGTTACTAAAAAAAGGTCCTGATTGAGAACCACTTGTTGGAGGACAGCTGCGGAGCTCTTTAGCTGCGCATCTGCTGTCGGTTCGAGTCCACGCGTGTGCTGGAGACCACTCTGGATATGTCTGATGTCGTATGGAGCCTTACTCACATCAACAATATACATAATAAATATAACTAAACCTAATGCATTTATTTAGTAACTGTTTGCTATCCTCTGCATTAGATATAGATTTAGAGTAGAACCTGGACCTGGATCTGGAGCTCAAGTTTTTCAACAGGGGGTTAATATTTAAATAAAAGTTGTTTACATCTACCGTTTTTAAAACTTTGTTTCTTAAAACGAAAACGAATTTTTATATATAAATGTATATATGACAAGTTCACGTACGATGTAAATGGAAATGCTCGATCGAAAATAACAGACGGTAGTGGATAGAAAAAAAATTTTCTTTGTCCCATTGTCATCGGATTTTCTCTAGCTCATTGAGTTCCCGGAAGAGAGCCCCTAAAATTATTTTCCCCATGGTCTATGGTTTTGTACATGACGTTCTTTATTTCATTTTATTTTAAATAAAAGAAAGAGAGGAGAAGAGAAAAAATATAAGAGGAATATATACAGTTAAAGTACAAACAATAACTATTTTTAGGTGAAAATTTAGAAATTTTTTTGGTATGCAGATTTTGAGGACTCAAAAATGTCCTTGGGCATGGTCATTGTTTGACAATATGGCTTAGGCATTATAACACTGGATGAATTATTTAAATAATAAAGAAAACATGCTGAGAAAAACCACCCGCTATTTAGTTTTTGTATTTAACACTGGCGATTATATTTCTGACAGACACCTGGTCAAGGGCACAGGTGGAATTTTAGGGTCTTATGGTAAAGACTAATGAGTATAAGATGAGGGTAAGATGGGTCCATGAAATTATTTTTTTTAAACATTTAAATTTCGTTGGTTTAAACTGAAAGAAAATGTAATAAAATTCTTGAAGAATTTTGACTTTTTTTTTAATTTTGATGTATAGGTTGAAGGGTCTAAGGGTTTTTTTTTTAATTTGTATCAATTGGATAGAAAATAACGTGAATAGTTTTTGTGAGTCCGTTTGTATTCTTGGTTAACAGACAATTAAGAATTTTTGAATTTTTTCAACAACAAATCTAAGACGAAAAAAACAAAAATAAAAATATGCACATGTCGAAAACTCAAAAAACTATTGGTGCATTTTTTTAAATATTTTTTTTTTTTTTATAATTTATCATTATTAAAAAAATCTAAAAATTATTAGACGTCGGCTAACTTCAGTATCATGTTCGTTTTTAGAAGCATTTTTTTAAATTCAAGCTGGACATAAGTTAAAAGGGCTTGAGTACTTTGAAAATTGGGGACTAAATAGTTGGTAACAAAGTGTAGTGGTTGTGCACAACTAAGTGCCAAGTACATTAAAGGAACTTTAGTTAAAAAAAATAAAAATACCCAAGTAAATGTCCGATGGGCCCAGATGGCAAGCGTTCATCCTCTTTGTTCTTTCTTTGGCTTTAAATTTAAACAACGCAATAGTAACCCACATATATATAGATATATATTTTTACATATATTTACCTATACATACAATTAATAAAACCAAGACTGAAACCAAGGAAATAAAAGACACACCTGCCCATCAGTTATCAATCTTGGAAAATCAAATAATTTAAAAAAAAAAAAAATTTTTCTATGATATCGATGTCACTGAGATTTTTAACAGATTTTCTGAGTAAAAATGTCTGTTAACAAAAAAAACTTTACACGCATTTGGATTTGAATGTTTTTATTTTCGTTTCAAGAACTCAATAATTTGGGATTCTTTGAAATTTTTATCCGAATTTTTGTAAAATTTAAAACAACTTCTATCGTTATACAAAAGCACGCAAATTTGCAATTATTTTTTGACCACTGAAATTTTATTGAAGATGAAAAAAGAGATAAGTGCTGGATTTTTTTTTACGCAGTCGCAACTGCGTGACAATGTTTCATGTTTATAAATTTATACATGCATATACTAAAAAGAAAAATTTCAAAGCAAAACTTTAAGTAATAATTAAAAAAATCCCTTAAAATTTAAAAATTTCCTTTTTTTAAATTAATTTTAGAATTTCCAAAACTTAATAAATTATCACTTAATCCTTTATTTCAAAAGCACTTTTTTGTATTACACAAAGTTATCTTCAATTTTTTCCATAATCTCTTTCTTCCTTCATTTAAAAAAAAAAAAATTAATTGTGCAATAAAAAATTGTTTTAATAACCTTGTTAAAATTTAAATTAATGCAGCCCCGACTAAAATTTAATCAAATATTTTTACAAAAAATATAAAATCACTGATATATATATATATTAGACCGATTAAAAAAATCAAGTATTTTTTTCTTTTTCAAGGACACACTCAAGTTTCAGTAAGATAAAAGGCGCCTGTTAAAACTTGAGCTCTTGATATTAATATTAAGTACTCCCTGATTGCAATTATCTATTTCTCATTTAAGTAACACGGGGAATTTTTAAAAAAATTTAAAATTTCATAACTCATCATTTAATTACTGTATCGGAAAGGTCAATACATATTCTTGTTGGAAATTGAAAGCTCTTCAAAAAAGTTCTCAAGTAATTTTTCGATAAATTTAGTCTTTCAAAAGTTATTCAACGTCAATTTTAAATTTATGGTAAATTTCCGTATTAGTAACATTCCCGACAAAAATATCAGTTTTATCACAAAATGTCATAGGACTTTTCTTGTAGACCATTTTATTCCCACAAAATTATCTTCCACCAAGTTTTCAAAATTTGGCAGTATTTCTTAGAAATTTGCATTTAAATGTCAATTTCTTTAAAAAATTCGTTTTTTGACTAATTCTGACCAGCCTTAAAACTGAAATTGATCGATTTTTTGACTAACAGTCATTTATATATAATTAACAAAGCATCCGAGAAAAAACCATATGTTTCTTTACACTAAGTCGTCTATTAATAGGATTTATTTTTATTTAGAAAATTTTATTCAAAATTAAGTAAAATGATTTTGAGGAAAAATTAAAAATTATATTCCGCGGTTTTCACTCAAAGAAATATATGATTCTTTCTCATGTGCTTTGCTAATTATATATAAACGACTTTTAGTCAAAAATCGATCGTTTTTCGTTTGAAAACTGGTCAAAAATGGACGGAACACGATCTTCGGAAATTGACGTTTAAAAGCACATAACTAGAGTAACATAACTAGAGTATTGTCGAAGTTCGAAAACTTGGTGAAAGCTAGTTTATTGGGAATAAAATGGTCTACAAGAAAAGTCATATGACATTTTGTGATAAAACTGATATTTTTGTCAGGAATGTTAAATAATATTGAAATTTACCATGAATTTAAATTTGACGTTGAATAACTTTTGAAAGAGTAAATTTATCGAGAAATTATTTGAGAACTTTTTTGTAGAGCTTTCAATTTCCAACAAGAATATGTATTGACCTTTCCGGTACAATAATTAACTGATGAGTTATAAAATTCCACATTTTAAAAAAAATTTCCCCCTGTTATTTAAATGGGAAATAGACAATTGCAATCAGGGAGTACTTAATATCACAAGGGCTAAAATTTTAACAGGCGTTTTCTTTTATGTCACTGAAACTTTTGAGTGTGTCTTTAAAAAAAAAAACTTGATTTTTTTGAATCGGTCTAATATATATATAACTTGTAAAAATGTTAATATAATTGTTTACAATAATATTTTTCTTTGTCATCCGTACGTTATACGGTTTAAGAGTACCTAGATTTAAAGGGCGTTTATATATATAGATATTAAAAAATATGTATTACAAAAAAAAAGAATCGACCTGAGGGGGTATTAAGTTGCAGCAGATTTAAGTAACCGGCGTTACAGTTTGAGACGGGTTTTTCAAAAGATCTTTGTTCGTTTGAAAGTGGGTCTTGGCAGTTGTTAGGGTATTTGTTGGAAAAAAAAATTTATTATTATTATTATTATTTTTATGATTATGATTATTATTATTATTATAATTATAATTAAAAAAAAAAAATGATTTGAATTTGAATTTTGATATTATATCGATGTCAAAGTTATTGATTTCCAGCATAAGCAGAAGATATTTAAAATTTAAAATAGATGTTTGTTGCAGTGTAACAGGAAGTGTAAGTACGTAATATGTTGATGGGTGCGGTGTGAGTATGAAACCTATTTTTCGGTTCACTGATTTATTTAAATAATTAATGATCGCGAGGACACTTTGCTAAATTGTATATTTTTTTATTTATAGTAGAGTTTTTTTTTTCTATTCGACGGTGAAATGGGTGAAAAATTTATGGGTTTTAAAATTAAGATGGGTAACAAGAAGGTTTTGGAGACGGAAGTTGGTAAAGTAGGTGATGGGTGCTGGGGATGCGATTGCGGGTAAAGTATGGGAGTGATGTCTGGCAAACTATTGGAGATAAGGAACAAATTTGGTCGTTATTAAATTTCCTAAAAAAAAATTCATTGCAAATTTTGTAATTACTTTGATAGTTAAGCTGTGATTTCAATTTTCAATACTCGATAATTGAAAAAAATATAAAAATTCTCCAAAGTTTTGAATTGGAATCTTAAAATTGAAATTACTGCCAAACTATTAAAGATATCGAAAAATTTCTTATGACTAAATTTGTTCCCCGAAAAATTTCCTACAAAACTGAAATTCGATTTTGCTATAAATAAAAATCTCCACTTTTCCATCTACGAAAAAAAAAACTCTGCACCGCCACCTATCAGCGCTCTTTCAAACCCGACTTTAAAAAAATGCTGACATATACTCAAGATAAGTATACGCAAATTTAACATATACACAAAAAAAAAAAGGATTTCTTGGTGCAAGAAATTTCCGGCGTTTGAAATTGAAGACAAAAACTTTTTTTGACGAGAAAAAATTTCTTTTCAATTCGTAATGCAAAAAATTTCTTGTGCTAAGATATCTTTTTTTTGCTTATATATATTTTAACAAGCATTAATTAATTAGACCGTCTAAATATTTACGTTCAAATATTTTTATCTTATTATTCGCAAACAACATCACAGTTGAATCAGAAATTAGCAATTAATCTCATTCACATATTTTATTTAACAATAAGATAAAAACTATAAATACTAAACAATATTTTTCTCTTGATTTCTATTAAAATCTTATCAGTATGATAATTATCTCTTCAAAATACGTGCCCATCATTAAAAATACTTCCGCGACTAAAAATAGAATTGTCATATCCAGAAATTTCTAATCAATAAAAATTTGAAATATTTTTTTTTTTTTTTTTACTGATTCAATTCAGCCAATTCTCGTTTTACATTTTTTTTTTTTTTTTTTTTTTACTGTCACGAGTTAAATAATTAAAATAAAAAATAATTGATTTATTATTTAGAGGAAACAGAATATTCTAGAGAATAATAAAATCTTAGATAATGATAACTATAAATTATAATTATTTAATATATAAATTTAAAACTAAAAATAAAAAATAAAATTTCGTAATTTAAATAATTTATTTGTACAAGTGGATTAATTATTAATTTAGCTAATCATAAAACAAATAGACAAAAGTCTGTTGTTATATAAAAAAATAATTTTTATTAAAGAAAAATTTATAAAATCATAAGTTTGATTAGGTGCTTAGATAATAGCCATAGATTATTTAAAAATATGCCTCGACAAATGGGCGCCAAAAAAAAATTTATTCGAATAATATTTATTCGGTAGCGATCTATTGTAATTATATATATAAATAATAATTCTAATAAGCTTGTGTACAAATGTCTTAATAATTTAAAACTAGTTCCGCGGTGGGAGTAGCAGAATCGCGTGATATCACAGTGGGTATAAAACCACGGGTTGATGATTAATTTACTTTTAATGTAGACGTCTGTCTTAAAGTTAACGTTTCATTTATTCGTGTCTGATTCTTACCATTTTTGTAAGTTTTTTATTTTTTATTATAATTATTATTTTTATTTACTGTAATTATGTAATTTAATAAATGTTTTTTTTTATTGTGATAACAGTCGAGAGAAAATTTGGAAGATGAACACGCAGGATACTAAACAATGGCCTCAGTATTTAGCTGCTATTACAGGTAATTTTAAATTGTGATTTGAGATTTATTTAAAAAAAAAAAATTATCATACCACGGTATTTGTGAGATAATTTCCGTTAGTTTGAGTACCCACATCAATATATTTTAAGATAGTGACATTTCTGGGGTAAAATGAGTATGGGAATAAAAATTAAATTTTTTAAATGTTTTTATATGATCACTGATGATTGATCAATTGTGTTCGTGATACAATTTTCGGTAGTTTGAGTACCCACATTTAATATATTACTTGTTATATAAAATATGAGACAATAAAATATATGAATTGGTGACTAGATCGGAATATATTGTTGTTGGTACTCATTTGACGGGTAATTTTATCAATTTTTCAGAAATCAAATTTATTTTTCTAAAAAAAAATTCTGGTGCTAATTGTGACCAAAATTGATATTTTTAGCAACACTGTCAATGGCGATCGCAGGATGTCACATCGGCTGGACCTCACCTAGTCTCCCGTACTTAAAATCCGATGACTCTCATCTTCCAATGACCAACGACGACAGTTCCTGGATCGCCTCATTCTTCTTGCTGGGCTCGGTACCTGGAAACCTGTTAGCAGCTTTTATAGTCGACGTGATCGGTCGCAAAAGAAGTCTTTTAGTCGCTGGATTTCCCTTGATATTGGGCTGGCTCTTAATAATCTTCGCCCGTAACGCTTATTACCTTTACGCTTCGCGATTTATCAGCGGATTTGGGACGGGCATCGTCTACGTCGTCTGTCCCATGTACATCGGCGAGATCGCCGACAAGCGAATCCGCGGGGCCCTCGGAACTTTTATTAAATTAATGGTGACCTTCGGTGAACTCTATGCCCATGCCATTGGGCCCTTCGTCAGTTTTCACGAGCTAGCCTACTCCTGTCTGATAATTCCCTTGGTCTTCTTCAGCAGCTTCATTTGGATGCCCGAGTCTCCCTATTTTCTGGTGATGAAGAACCAGCATCGAGAAGCTGAGGCCTCTCTCAAGGCCCTTAAAAGGTACAGGACCAAAAATGGACTTCAAGAGGACCTAGACCAGATGACCAAAGACGTGCTGATGGACATGAACAACCGGGCAGGCTTCCGGGACCTCTTTCTCAGTGAAGGCAATCGCAAAGCCCTTACGATCTGCTTCGGACTTCAATTGATCCTGCAATTCAGCGGATTAGCGGCCATTGAGGCGTACACCCAAGAAATAGTCGAGCCAAGTGAATCAGGATTAGCTCCCGGTCTCACGGTTATTGTCCTGAGCGTCTGTCAAATGGTAGCTGGACTTGGAGCCGCGGTAATGGTCGACAAATTGGGCAGACGGCCATTGCTAATGAGCACTACCTTCTGCGCGGCAATTGTTCTGATGATCTCTAGCGCGTTTTATGTCATGAAAATCGAACTTGGCTACCCTTTGAAAGGGCTCGGGTGGATATTAGACGCCTCAGTTATTTTGTACGAGTTTATAATCGCTTTGGGCCTGAATCCCTTGCCGTACATGATGCTGGGCGAGCTGTTTCCGACCAACGTCAAGGGAGTCGCGGTATCTATGGCAAATATTTGGGGCTCACTGTTAGCATTTTTTGTCTCCAAAATATTCCAAGTTGTCACTGACACTTGTGGTATGTATGCGTCATTTGCGTGGTTCGCGGCATCGTGTGTTCTGGGACTTATTTTCATCCAGTGGTTTGTACCAGAGACTAAGGGTAAGTCATTAGGGGAGATTCAAGATGAGCTTAACTGTAGGAAAAAGGTTAAAACGGTTATTCAGGAAATTTATATTAAAACTATTGATTTTTAAGAGATTTTTTATTAGTGATTTTAATTTGAATTTTTTATTTTAAAACTGAATCTAATTTTTTTAGATGAAAAAATTAGATCAAACATTTTTAATTGAAAAACTCGATCTGGAATTTTTTATCAGAAAATTAGATCTGAAATTTTCTATTAAAAAATTGGATCAAATATTATTAATTGAAAAACTGGACCTGAAGTTTATAAATTAGAAAATTAGATCTAATACTTTTTAATTTTGACATAAGATCTAGAATTTTTAAATTAAAAAATGAGATCTAATAATTTATTTTTATTAGAAAATTAGATATAATATTTTTAATTAAAAAATTGGATCTGAAATTTTTCAATTAGAAAATTAGATCTAATAATTTTTAATTGGAAAATTAAATCTCAAATTTTTCATTCGAATTTTTTCAAAAAACTAACTAAAAAATTTCTTAGATTAAATATCCATTCAAAAATTATATTTCTGATAAAAAATTAAATTTCTAATTAAAAATTCCAATTAAATCTCATGTAATATAAAATCTCAGTCCTTAAAAAAAAATAAATAAATAAAAAATAAAGAAATAACAAGTCCACGGCAAATAAATTAAATTATCAAAAATTAACCAAGTAATTGGTGATATCATCAACTACTGGCTTTCTCACATTAAACAAGTCTCAGTTGACTATAATAAATTATATTTTATTAAAAGCAAACAATCATCGAGGCCTACTTATACCAACACCATTATTTGTTCATGTTAATTCCATTATTTGGCCTCGAGTAATTTTTTATTTATTTTTTTTCATTTTATTTTTCGTCAATTGCGACATCGCGCTCATGATAAAATTCCACACGTGGACTTGATACTAAATAATAATAATAATATTTACGTAAATTATTCATATCAAAAAAGAAAAAAATAATAATAATAAAATCAAATGTTAAATTATAAAATTCAGCATCGAGGGTTAAAAAAACGATAAAAAAAAAGTGCTGAGCAAGCATGACCATCATATCTCATCCCTTTAAAGCAGGGTGTAATTATTTTTGAGACTGATAGACGATACAAACTTAAATGATAATTAATAATTAATAATTAATCGTTAAGTTTTTATATTTATTTATTTAACATCTTTGATTAAAAGATATAAAAAAAAAATATACATATTTATATCCCTTTGAGGCAGGGTGCAATCGACTGACTATAAACCTTAAACGATTATGATTGTTTTACGTTTTAACGTGACCCTGATGCAAAAAAAATTTATTTTTAATTTCTAATTAATTAATTGTTATTTCTATAGTAGATAAGTTTTTTGTTATTATTTTACTGCAAGACTCTCTACGATCCCTTTGAGGCAGGGTGCGAATTATTTTTTTTTTATTGATGATCTTTATCAATTTTGAGAATTCGGTAGAAAGTTTGCGATAGTAAAGAGGTATAATAGTGGGAACCAGGAATTTTTCTAATAAAAATGGCCTAGATATATGACATACTGATTCAATTTCCTGTAAAATGAGTACCCGGAAGGCTATGTTTGGGTAAATTGGTCAGAAGCTGGATAAGTTGGGGTAAAATGGGTTTTGGATATTTTTTTTTAATAAGGGTCACATTTGTATTGTTGAAGTGATTCTGAGATAAATTAATACTCCAAACGATATATTTTTTAATTTATTAAAATGATTAATTCGTGATTAATGACAACTTTGTCTAAACATAGTGATGTGGGTACTCAAACTGACGGAAACTATCTCACGAATTTAGTAAGGCCATAAATAATCCATCAAATTCCCACACCACCGAAAAAACAAAAAAAAATAGTAAATACATTTTTTACTGCGTAGTCCCTTTGAAGCAGGGTGCGACTTTGTTACTATAAAAAAATCTTTGTATGTAAGAATGCATTTATACAATATACAAATAAAAGAATAATAATGATGTTTATTTTTTTTTCCCACTATTTTTATTTTTCTGTTACATCTATTTTCACATAATTTTTTTTTTTTATAAACTAGTTTCATTGTCTAATCTTTATTAATATTTTCACTTATCATGTACTTAAATTGAGGAATAATTAACAGCCGATAAATTGATAATTACGTATCTACTAATTACTCACTCACTATTGAAAAAAAAAAATACATATATATATATGTTCTGATAGAGTTTTTAATGTCCTTTAAAATGAGTACCCACATGCCATATTTATTTTGAATTTTTTACAATACATATATATTTATACATATAAATATATGGAGTTGCATTAAACACTAACTATGTCATGTCAGTACTCATTTTAGAGGGAATCATATTCTTTATTTTAAGAAATTAAATAAATGTATATATTTATATATTCTATATATATATGTGTAATTCGATTAATTGACAGTAAATTGATTGTCGTGATTTTGCTTAGATATTATAAATTTATTTGACTAGATTGTCACAAGTTTACTTAAAGACAAACAGTATGAAAATAATTATTTATCAATAATTACTTTGAAAAAGAAAATATATTTTACAAAAATATTTTTAAACTCGAAAGTATTTTGGTGCGACTGTAATTTCATTATATGTCATTATTTGACAGAGAGGTATTATTAATAGACACTCTAAGTTTTCTATGATCCGGCTTTAAGTTACAGACTTTTTTTTTTTAATTTTAGAATTCAATTTACAAACTTTATTTACTAAGTAATTATAATTATTATATTAATTACACACTCTAAATGCTTTTTTAACTAACAAACTAATATATATTTATTTTAATTTTTATAAAGAAAAAAAAAAAGTTGTCGAAACAATAATTATTATTTTTGTAATCCTGAAAAAATTTCCTGTGGAATTGAGTACCCACATCGATATGTTACAAAGATTTATTAATTACTCATTACATAGATTAATTATCTATAAAAATTACATATTTTGTATCTAGTCTAAATAGAGTTATGTGGGTACTCATTTTACTCGTAATTACGTTCTTGCATTCACAGTCAATGAAAAAAAATTATTATGGCGGGATTGTAGAATTAGTGATAGTTGATGCATGACGATGCAATGAATTAATGAGTTCCTCATTTTGTAGTCTCACTGAAAAAAATTAGTTGATTAATTAAAGAAAATAAAAAAATAAATAAATACAAGAGTCTGATGCATACTAGAATAATTATGATGTGAAGACCGTGGAGTAGCGATTGAGGTTCGAAATGATCTACGGGTAAGTGTAATAATGACAATTAACACTGAGGTGACAACTAAAATAACAAAAATTCCCAAAATAATAATAATTATCTGTCGTTGCTTTCTCGCCTGCTCTAATTCCATTAATGATTTTTCGACGACTTTTATTTTATTATCATCATTAACAACTTCAGCATCTGAGCGATAGTGATAGGTTTTGTTGTTGTTTGTTTGTCGAGTGGAATTTTTACGGTTAATACTGTTCGTACGTCTCGCTGATACTTTTCTTTTAACGCTTGCTCTCCTACCGTCGCCTGTAGATCCGGATTAATGATGATTAATCATAAAAAAAATAAAAAATAATAATAATTATGCAAAAAAAGGTTTGTGGAATTTGTAAATCAAAAAATAAATATCATATTTGTAATGAGGATGAAATTACACGTAAAATAAGTACCAACAACATTAGGTTACGAAAATGTGACCATTAATCGATTTAATCGTTAATATTAATTAATCGATTCTAAATATAGTCATGTGGGTACTCATTCTACTCGTCTCGGTGTTCTCTATAAACTGGTATGATAATTAATGCGAAAAAAATTAATTTGTTAATAAAAGTAATGGTAGCAATTATTTTTGGGTCTTGAAATTTGTTTTTTCGAACGTATTGATGTGGGTACTCAAACTAGAGGAAATTTGATGACGAACGGAGCTGTGAGATTTTATTTTTAGTTCAAACCTTTTTGAGCATAATTTTTTTGAACGAAAAGAAAATAAAAATAAACAAAAATTACCAAGTGGAGTAGTACCATGATTTATTCTACCATGAATACTATTACGTCTCCGATTACCGGCTTCATTAGTACGAAATCTTTTAGGCCGATCAGATTGAGTGCAAACTGAATTAGATCTTCTCGCACGATTACAGTTAGGACTCGGCGGGTACAAGCCCTGCGATATCAATTCGTCTCGAAAATCCGGCAGTCTTTCATTATAATAATTTTTATTGTCATAAAAAACAATGCGATCACTCTCAGATTTTGATCTGGTTGTCATGGGATAATTTCTTTCCATTTTTTAATTTTAATTTTAAAAATTTTACGAAAATAAAAACTGAAAAAAAAATATTTTATTTGTTCAAATTATTCTTAGCGAATAGATGGAGTTTTATACAAAATGATATGTACACGAAGAGGAAAAAATAGGAAGTTTTCCAATATTGCTTAGGGAAAAATTCCTTTATTGTCGTTGTAAGTTTTACTATGTCAACATATGTCAATTATAACTTATAACAATATCATATAGAATATTTTGCTTGGTTACATACGAATTATTTCTATTTCGACAATGTAAATTTTTCTAGACTAATATTGGAAAAATAACTATGTAATATAGGAAAAGTTTCTATGTAGACAGTACAAAAATTCCTGCGTTAACATTGCTGGAATTCCTTTAATGACGGACGAAATCCCTCAATGTCAACTGGGAAAATTCTCTATGTTAACAAAGTAGAAATTCCCATATATGTAAAAATGAAATATTTGTAAACTGATGGTTTTTTTACGTTATTAATTAATCGAATTGATTATATACTGTCGGAAACACGATATAATTGAGTTTCACGTACACGTTTATATTAATTGAATTTATGAAAACATTTGTTCATCGGTAGGTGCTACAAAAAAATTTTAATTAAATTACACAAAATTTTTTCGAAAACTTTGAAACTCTATTTTCGTATACCTTAAAACTTTCACACGTCTCTATTTCATCGTTTTAAGGCCTAAATAATAATAATGACCAAAATATTTGGTATTTTGTTGGTTTTAGTTTCTTGTGGATTTTTCCTATGCAACATAGAAATTTTTTCTATGTTGACATGAAAATTTTATTTATATTAACATAGTTATTTTTACTACGTCAACGTAGGAATATTTTCTTTGCCTAACTAAGGAAAAATTCCTATGTCAATATATAAGAAATTACTCTGGTAACATACGAAAAATTTCTATGCTGACATAGTAAAAATACCCATGTCAATATAGGAATTTCTGGAATGTTAACAGAGAAATTTTTCTATGTCTACATGGAAATTTTTCTAATGGTAACATAGAAGACATCCCTATAATATGTAGATAAAATTTCTATAAAATATCGTTATATTCTCATTTTTTCTAGTAAAATTTCTTATGTTGATAGAGCAAAACTTGCTATGTCAACAAAGGAATTTCCCCTAAGCAAAATTGGAAAAATTCCCATTTTTATTTCTCCGTGTAATTATTAAAGAGAACTAAACATGGACATGTGGGTACTCAAACTAACGGAAATTTCCATGGAAATTTACTGGTGATATTTATTTTTTTGATTGAAAAAGACGGTTTTATTAATAATTCAAATTAATGGCAAGCAAATATTGATAAATAAAGTAAAAAATCAAAAAAATAAGTTGAGATATCAAACGTCATATAAAACAGTGATATAGCGTTGTTATAACGATTTTAAAAGCATAAAACTCGTGTGTTATATTGGGTTTGACGTATGTTTAAATCTCGAAATTCTAAAAGTAGACCAGCACACCCCCGTTATTCTCCGGCAATATAAACTCACGTCTTTAAATTGATACACAACCGCCTATATAATTATCGTTACTGCCGTTTAAACATTTTAACATCACTTTCTTTAATTTTTATCTCTAACGAAATTTTTTGTTTTTTTAAACAAATTATTTTTTTACTCAAAAAAAAAAAATTTTCTTCTTTTCTTTTTACTAAACACTCATTTAGACTTTGACTAATTACAATAACTATTGATTATAATATTGGTATTAAATATAAATATAAAAATAAATTTTTTAAAAAATTTTTTGGAAGTTTGGACCCAAGCCAACTTCAACGTATGGAAAATTTCCAATACTTGAATCATTCAGTAATTAATAATTTTTAATTAGTAATTTCAAAAATTCATTAAAATGAATTTTTTTTTATTTTTAATTGAAAAAAAAAATTCACTTAAAAAGTTTAAAAAATTTTTTTTAGAAAGAAAAATTTTTTTTACTGAATAGTAATGAGGAGCATTGAGGTAATGGAAAATTAATTAAGTGATTAATGGTAAATTAAATTAGACTGGAAAAAAAAAAATGAAAAAAAATTTTCCGCGGTACCGCGAGCTGAGCGTTCGAAATCTCGCGAGCTACTGGAGAGTCAAAAGTAATTTTAATTTTAAAAGGCAGAAAAATGGAACTGACGCCCTCCCTGAACTTTACTCCCACCAATAACTTTTCATTTCATACATATCGATATTTACTATTATTATTAATAATAAATAATCAATTAAAATTTTTTTTTATAATTTTAATTTCATGGGAACTCATGTCTGACTTACGATTATTCTACAGCCATAACTACTAGGTTTACGTAAAATTTGATGGAAACATTTTTTATAGAAAATTTTATAAGGAACATATTTATTCCTTATTAAATTTTACGTATCTTCAATAGTTCAGTCAGAATATTAATTTTTAATTGTCAATAATAATAAACTTGAATTTTTCGAGTAAAAAAAAATAGTGGCTGGTTTAAAAAAATTCTAGGGTCTAAAGTTCTGGGTTTAGGTAAAAGTTGCTCAGGACTTTTTATGATAGAAAATTAAATTTCCCACAAAATTGTACTCTTATGTTTTTGTTGTATCTGTGATAGCTTCGACAGAATATTAAGTTGAAGTAAGAAGTGACGAGTTGATTTATTAGTGAGACAAAAGACTCTTGTATTTAATAAATTAGATAATAATTGTGATGAATGAAATTTAAAATTACCCATATCGTCGATAATAGGTGCCATGCGGAGGGTAGCAACGACGGCGCCAACTGACAAAGCTAATAGAAAGCAGGCAGTGATGACGATAGCGTTCTTAGCTCTGGGAGAAATTTCGCTGGGATCTAAATAGACTTCGGGCACTTCGGGATTTTCTTCTTCTTCTTCTTCTTCATCAGGCAGCACTTGAATCTCATCGTAGTCTTCATTTCTGTATCTTTTACGCTTTCTTCGGTCACGGTGATATCTCTCCGACATCTCTTTTGGCTGCGAGTCATTTGGTAAATTTTTATTTACATTGAATGACGTCTCGTACTCGTCCAAATCATCGTATTCTTTTAATTCATCCTCTATATCCACTGCTATGTAATCTTTGTCATCATACATTATTTTTCTGAAAATAATAAATTAATTAAAAATATCGTGATTCCTAAAAAGTTGTTCTCGTGGTCCAAAAATATTTTTATTGGCAAAGTGACTATGATTGCTGTGTAGCTGGAGCGACTTCCTGTAAAATGTGTACCCACATCAATAGTTTCTGAGCATTAAATTATTAATTAACTTTTTGTAGTCCATCAAATTCTGCTTAAAATGAGTACCCACAACATTATATTCTGATAGTAAATTTTTTATGTAATTAATTAACTAATTAATACCTAATCATTACATTATATCTACACTTGACCCAAACATATTGATGTGGGTACTCATTTGACTCGGGAAGACATCCTCTATCTTGTCATAGCAAGTAATTGACAAAAAAAAATAATTTATTCATAATAATAACAATAATTAATCATTAATTTTTTTTGTTTTAAAAACATATTATCGTGGTTACTCAAACTAACGGAAATCAGCTTAGAAATATTCAAAAACGTTTAATTTAAATTAATAAAAATTTGTATAATAATAAAGTAAAAAAATTATTGAATTTTTTTTAAATTTGTCGTTAATTTAAAAATCGAAATTAATAATAGATATACAGTCGCTAGATAGCATGACCTAGTTTTAGTATTTCAATTTTCCAATAATTGCATTGACTGCTTTTTTATTTTCAAATTCAAAAAGCAATTAATTTTTTTATTGAGCATATCTAAAAAAAAATAATATAATTAATTAATACTCACAAATTTTCAGCGCTAGGTGTAAAGTAGGCACTTTGGTATAACTCTGGATACTCGGCGGGATAATTAAGCGCTCGCTTTTGCTGTGGAGATGAAGGTTGTTCTGATCCATCAAAACCCGATAAATCTGTCACACTATCATTACTCTGTAGTTCAATAGGCGAGTCTAAATTACGCAGTGTATCGTCTTCTTCATCATAAATATCCACAGTATGAGCAAAGTTATAATTTCTCTGAGCTAAACGGCTGTCTGTTAATTCCGACGTTACTCTCTCACTCTCTTCTATGATAAAAGAAAAATCAATATGACGGTTAAACTCATGAGCTAATTTCCTCTAATTTGAGTACCCACATCACTATGTTTTGAAATAAAAAATTTACATGATTAATAATTAACATGATTAACAAAAAATTAACTTCTCTTATCAATTGATAGTACCACAAGATAGATGAGTTTATGCTGAGTAAAATGAGTACCCACACCAACATTTTTCGACCAAGTGCACACACAGTATAATTATTAATTATTATGTAATTAATTAATTACATAAAAAGTTTATCATCAGAATATTTTGATGTGGGTACTCATTTTACTCAGAATTCCACGTACTGTAAAGAATTCTATGTCATTAAATTAAAAAAAAATTTTTACTTATCAAAAAAATTAAAAAACCCATTTTACCCCCATACTAACAAATCAATAACCTTCAGATCAAAAGATATTGATATGGGTACTCATTTTACGGAAAATTGCATCAGCTACACAGTCATCGTATTCATGTAACTCAAAAAAATTTTCAAAAAATACCAGAATATTTTTCCTTCTATCAGAAAAAAAAAATTACCATCAAAATTGTATAAATTATGATGTTTGACTGGAGAACCAAGAAGAATGTCTCCTTCCATCTCTTCTATTTCTTCCTCTTCATCTTGAAAATATTTGTCATGCCGTCGGTTTCTCCGATTTATCCTACGGCGACGTCTGATTTCGTGTTCGTCGTTGCTCTGGTGGAAACACTCGCAGTGTTTACAATGAGGTCTACTTCTCGCATTCCAATGAGACTTTCTTCCCAATATATTGTACCATTTATTTTTGTTGGAGGCTACTATTGTTTGATACTTAGCATCTATTACCCTATTCAAGAGTATTTGCAATGAAGCGAAATCAAAAAAATCTCCTGGCTCTTCTTTGATTCTATATTTAGTTTTCTCTGTAGCATCATCATCACTATCTTTATTCATGTCACCTTCTTCATACACTATTGTCTCTTTATTTATTCACCTCTTAAAGATTTATCGTTTTCATTTTTAAATTTTCTGAAAAAAAAGAGCGAAATTTTGTTTTCATATTTTCGCTTTGAAGAGTTAATAACTCATTAAACTATAGTACTAGGTACAAAGTAATGAGGGACTTTTTTATAGAAAATTTATTTAGCTAAAAGATTGCTCGTTAATAATTTTCCCGTATCTTCGATAGTTTGGCCGAAATTTAAATTTAAATTTTTTAAAATTTTGATAGTATCAATTTTTGGTGTAATTCACTTATATATAGATTTTATTGTAATTACGGGTAAAGTACTGAGTTTAGGTATAAAGTCACAGAGACTTGTTTTCTAGGAAATTTAATGGAGAATAAAATTATTTTAGTACTTTTTTCCCGTATCTCTAATAATTTCGCAAGAATTTTGATTCAAAGCGCTGGATATCGATAGTACACGAAGAGAAAAGAATGGGAATTTTTCCAATTTTGCTTAGGGGAAATTCCTTTGTTGACATAGTAAGTTTTGCTCTATCAACATAGGAAATTTTACTAGAAAAAAATGAGAATATAACGATATTTCATAGAAATTTAACCCACATAGTATAGGGATGTCTTCTATATTATCATTAGAAAAATTTCCATGTAGACATAGAAAAATTCCTCTGTTAACATTCCTGAAATTCCTATATTGACATGGGTATTTTTACTATGTCAACATAGGAATTTTTCGTATGTTACCAGAGTAATTTCTTATATATTGACATAGCAATTTTTCCTAGGGTGGCAAAGAAAAAATTCTTCTGTTACCATAGGAAATATTCCTACGTTGACGGAGTATAAATAACTATGTTGTCATAGGAAAAAATTTTATGTCAACATAGAAAAAATTGCTATGTTGCATAGGAAAAGTCCACAAGAAACTAAAACCAACAACATACCAAATATTTTGATCATTATTATTATTTAGGCCTTAAAGCGATAAAATAGAGACGTGTGAAGGTTTTAAGGTAAACAAAATTAGTTTCAAAGTTTTCGAAAAAATTTTGTGTAATATAATTAAAAATTTTTTGTAGCACCTACCGATGAACAAATGTTTTTATAAATTCAATTAATATAAACGTGTACGTAAAAGTCAATTACATCGCGTTTCCGACAGTATATAATCATCAATTCAATTAATTAATTACGTAAAAAACCATCAGTTTACAAATGTTTCATTTTTACATAAATGGGAATTTCTACTTTGTTAATATAGGAATAATTTCTGTGTTAACACAGAAAATTTTCCCAGTTGACATTGAGGGATTTCCTACGTTATTAAAGGAACTTTTGCAATGTCTGCATAGCAATTTTTCTTATGTTAACATCGGAATCGTTATTTTTCCAATGTTGGTATAGAAAAATTTACATTGTCGATATAGAAATAATTCGTATGTAACAAAGCAAAATTTTCTATGTGACATAGTTATTATTCGTATATTGACATAGTAAAACTTACAACGACAAAAAAGGAAGTTCCCCTAAGCAAAATTGGACAAATTCCCATTTTTTATCTCCGTTTAGTTAAATTTCAAGTTGATTAGAGTTTTTTTTTCATCTTTAAATTTGAATTTTGGATAAACTATCAGAGATATGATAAAATTTCACACAAATAAATTTGTAGCGAATTTAAATGTCCTATAAAACAAGTACTTTTTTTTGCCTTTTCTTGATATTTTATGGTCTAAATTCAAAATACTAAAAAAAAATTAAAAATTACGATTGTTTTGTTTTCAGTTAACGAAAAAAATCTTCTCGAAAGTTATGAAATTTTAAATATTTAAATACTTACTTTAAATAATTTCCAAAAATAAGGAACAGAAAAAATTTCACTTAAAATTTTTTTAAATTTCACTCACGGTTAAAAAACCAAAAATTTATTTTTTAAATTTGAAAAATGAGAAAAAAATCAGGACTTCTATTTACAGAGATGGTGATAGGAAGAGGAATCGAGCGCGAATAAACAAGGTCCTGATAAATATGAATTTTCTTGGACGCAAGCGTCAAAGACTCGATTTGCTCATATATATGATGAAAACCTTTTGCATTACACATCCATACATTTACAATTACTACACAGACGTTAGTTTATATCCTGTGTAAACTCATTTAAATTAACTCTCCATTAAGTCGTTAAATTTTTTTTTTGCCCCTACTCCATCTCCGCCTAAAAAAATTCAAATTTAAAATTATAACTTTGCTCAAACTCAGTATTTGTATCCTTGAAGTACTCAAATTAAGCAACTGCCTTAAAGAGGAAAAAATTTTTAGAAAAAAAAAAATTTGAAAATACGGAAACGAATTCGATCTGCGGAGCTCAGAATTACTGATTTTTATTTGCGACCATATCTCAGTTGTTTATAAACCGATTTTGATGATCGAAGGCTCATTTTACTGAGGAATTAATTCTCTATGAGCTCTGTAACCTATGGGGTAAAATGGGACATGTAAATTAATTAACAAACTAATTAACTTTATTAAATATATTTTTATTGATAACAATGTATAAAAAATTGATTATAAAAATTGTGTTAAACCCTTTTACAAAATATATTTTGTTTTGATATAAATATATATATATTTTTAAATGATTTATAACTTAGATTTTAGACTGGTCATTAATTTCTCCAGTTTCATGGCAACTTGTAAGTTACCATCGATCTTTAATTTGCCCATCATGAATGCGCTTGCGGGTTTTAGTTTCCCAGAGAACATGTCAAAAAAGTTGTTGGCTTCCATTGTCAACACTGCGTCAGCTGGATGAGAAGGCTTGCCTTTTTCTAACGTCCCGTTACCAGTTTTCAAGTCTAGGAACCATGTTGCAGGATTATCACCTGAAAAAATATAGTAACAGATAGTTAAAAAAAAAAATGTTGTACTAATGAATTTCTGAGTCAATTTCCTCTAGTTTGAGTACCCACATCACTATATTTAAATAAACTAAAAATATGATTAATTTAACTAATGATTAAATCAATTTATGACCTTCTGATCGTAACCTATCGTTGCTGGTACTCATTTTACGTGTAATTTTCTCACCTTAAAGAATATCATAACTACTTTATTATAAAAAAATTTTTGCACAACAATAGCACAGGAAAAACGTGCTCGGTAGCGACTAATTGATGATTGAATCGATTAATTTACTATTTGATCGAAATATAGGCTTGTGGGTACTCATTCAACGCGGAATCGCATCAAGTACATGAACTCAAACTTCATTTTTAGATGAAAAATTTTCCGAATTTTAAATTAAGACTATTCACCAGAGCTTAAAATAATAATTACCTGTTATATTAAATTGATAAATTGCAGTAGTTTTTTTAACAAGATCGGCAGTCAAATTAGCTCTGATAGCAGTGAAAATAACATTCAAATCTTTAGAATTTTCATTAGCCTTAGGTTTTTTTGTCGGATCAAAAACAGTGTGATCCGAGTCTTGGAAATCTTCTTCATCCAAGAAGAAATCTAACATCAATTTGTCTTTGAATTCTGCAAATTAAATTTAGCAAATTAATGAAAAAAAAAAAAAGAATTTTAATTTAAAATAATTAATAAAAAAATCGGACCTGGATTACAAGCGTAAGGAGTAAAATCAGTAATTCCTTCTTCTCTCAATATATGTTCGTCAACAATGAACCTTCCAGTAATCGACTTACTGTCCTTACAAAAAATAACGTAAGCCGCGTCGGCAATAATGTCGGCTTTACGGCTTACATTGAACCCTTCTCCTCCCGTCAGCATTTCAATCGCTGCCGTATGAATAGCTAGTCCATAAAAACAAAAAAAATAGTTACTTCAGGACTTAACAGATGGTGCTGCTACTCGTTGGCAGCGCTAGCCTTCGGCTCGCGCCGCCAACGTGAGCCCAGCGACAATCTATCGCAGAAAATTTTTTTTTTTTGTGATTAGTGGGTTAATTAGAGTTACTAGTCGACTTTAGAAGCCTCGAGTAGTGAAAAAAAAATTTCAATTACCAGTTTTAGGCCACAGTGCGTTGACAGCGATGCCATCTTTCTTAAATTCCGCGGCCATTCCCATTGCGCACATGGACATCCCGTACTTGGATAGAGTGTAAGCTAAATTACTTTGGAACCACTTGGGCTTCATACTTAAAGGAGGGCTTAGATTTAGTATGTGAGGATTTTGACTTTTTTTCAAAAACGGTATGCAGGCTTTTGAAACCAGAAAAGTTCCGCGCGTGTTGATATTGTTCATCAAATCGTATCTTTTCATGTCAGTATCCAGAGTTGGGGTCAATGATATAGCACTCGCATTGTTGACCACGATGTCGATGCCCCCAAACTTGTTAACGGCCTCATTTACGGCCGCGACGACTTGAGCTTCGTCACGGACATCGACCATGCAAGGAAGAGCCTTACCTCCAGCTTCTTCAACTACAAGTATTGACTAAGATTAAAATTCCGGCTGAACTATTGAGTTTAAGTGAAAAGTTAATCAGACTTTTTTTGTAGGAAATTTAATTCTCTACAAAATTATTTCTTATTACTTTTACGCTATCTCCAATAATTTAATAGATAATTAACTTAAACTCCAAAAATATTAATCAGTTCATTTTGACATCCACTAAAAAAACACAACTAAAATTGTAATTACTCTTAAACTATTGAAGTTACATAAAAAATTAATCAATACTTTTTTGTAGCCAATTAAATTTCCTATAAAATTGTATCTATACATTTAAGTCATAATTCCAATAGTTTGTCCGTAATTTAGATAAAAATAAAATATCGATCATTTGATTTATTTAAAAATTAACGATCCTGAAATTATCAGACAATTAAAAATTTTCGGGGTTTTTTTTTTTTTAAACGAAATAATGACAAAAATAAATACAAAAAAAATATGCACCTGTAGAAAATTTAAAAAACTACAAGTGCAATTTTTTAAAATATTTTTTTTTTTAATTTATCGTTTTTAAAAAAATCCAAAAATTATTAGACGTCAGCTGACTTCAATATCATAAAAATTTATATACTAATTAATTAATAATTACCTTCTTTAGCAGCAGTATAAATAGTACCAGGTAATTTAGGATGTGGTTCAGCAGTTTTTGCACAGATAACAATATTAGCACCATCTTTAGCTGCCTTCAATGCAATACTTTTTCCAATTCCTCTAGAAGCTCCGGTAATAAATAAAGTCCGCCCAGCTAATTTACTAAATTAATTATTTTTATCACTCATTACATATTAAAATATAATTATTTATAGTTTATAATTATACTTTAAGTCTAAGGTCAATGACATTATAGCTGAGCAAATAAAAAAAAAATACTTACCCTGTATTAGAAATCATTTTTAAAAATATGAAATTTAAATTTCAGGAAAATTGAGTTTTTAGAGTAATTACAATAATCAGAGTAATTATTACTTGTTACTTGTTCCAAAGGTCGTAAACAAACTGTTGTCACTTGAACTGTTTTTTTTTAAATTCTTTTAGTATTTGATACGTACAGTCGTATACAGAACTTTTTTTTTTACTTCATTTTTGTGTCAAATGAACTTTGAACTTTGACCTAAAAACTTTTCAGTTTAAGATTAGAAACTTGGGTTAGTATTTTTTGTTTGTTATAAATAGTTAAAATAATTGTTTATTGATACTCTAATAATTAATTGAGGTTATTTAATATTTTTTTCATGCTAAATAGTTTAAAATAAGTGCCGGTAACATGTAATGCGTTCTTATCGATTTGAATTTTTACCGCGAAATTTAAAATTGTGATTATGAGTTTTTTAAATTCGACAATTAATTATTGAATTAGTAAATTAATTTGTGAGTGTGAATGTAGCAAACATAAGACAGTTTATAAATTTTAAATAAATAAATTAATTAATTAAAATAATGAAATTGAAAAAAATGCGCGTACCGATTTTTCGTTTATTTAAATACGCGTTTTTAAATTTTTTAGTAGATTTCATATTTCATAGAAATCTAACTTCTTTTCGTTCTGTTTTGTCTAAATGTAACTATTAACTTTATTGAGAGATCTATTTGTTGATTTCATCTTACACCATCTGGTCTATTTTAGCTTCAATTTACATATAAATAGTGCACTATCCAATTTATTACGAAAAAACTATTTCAACTATTATTATATAGACTTCATGTTGTGAATTTTTGAAGCTGCTTATTATTATTAAAAATTTAACAGTTTAATATAACAAAAATATATTATGACAGGGTGGCCACGAACCGGGAAAACCGGGAATATCGGGAATTATCAGGGAATTTAATGCAACCCGGAAATATCATGGAAATGTCAAGGAATTTCGAAAAGTATCCGGGAATTAAATTGTAATAGTTCGAAATTTAAAAAATTTTAATTATACACTAGTTATAAAAATTAAGGGATATTAAAAAAATTTCAAATTTTAAAGTGATAATCAACAGGTTGTAACTCCAAGGAAAATGGTCATACGACAAAAACAAAAAAAGCAAATCGTAGCTTCAAGTGTCTAGTTTTCTGACCTGATCTTTACATTTTTTTATTATGTGCGGTTCCGGAATAATCCTAAGAAAACTATCAAAAAAGAAATTTATTAAATTTTTGCTCGTCTTAAAAACGGTCTTCGAGCTTCAATAAATTCTTTTCGATAATTATGATTGATTTTTGATTGCTCCGGAACTGTGCATAATAAAAGACAAAAAAAATTTTAAGACCCAGATCAGAAAACTAGACACTTGAAGCTACAGTTTACCTTTTTGTTTTTATTTTACGACCATTTTCCTTCGAGTTACAAGCTGTTGAAAATTATTAAAAAATTAAAAATTTTTTTAATATCCCTTAATTTTTGTAACCAGTGTATTTTGAATTTATTTAAATCATAAAATTTCTTATTCAATATTTTAACTTATACATTTTTAACATTGAATAATCAAAAGTAGGCAATATTAATTTATTTTATTGCCATTTTTATGGTTTCTCGCATGATTTAATTATCAAATTTAATTATTAAAAATGAAAATATAATAAAAACTTTGAATATCTTAATGATACGAATAAAATTTCTAAATCAGGTAAAAATGTGAAAAACTTTACTGGAAAACCGGGAAATATCAGGGAATTTTTAAATCATTTTTTTGTGGCCACCCTGTATGAGAAATCTACTTTTATTTCGACTACCGAATGGCCTTTTTTTCTACTTACATTTTGTTCGTTTATTCTAAAATTAAAAAAATTTACAATTGTCAGCTAAATTCACACGCATATTAATTTTGTTTATAAAATACTTATCAATTATAAATAATAATAATAACAATTAAATTATTATAAATTCAAATTTCCGCGCGAAAAAAACAAATTGAATTTTTAATAAAAAAAACTTGATTAACGCAATTAGTTAAAATTTTTTAATTAATTCGTTAAATAAACGCTTGGTATTAATTATATAACATCATTTAGTACGTAAAAAAAATGTATCATAACTATAATTATTCAGTTACCATAAAAAGTATTTAAAAAAATTTATAGGTTACGTTGGTAGAAATAGAAAAATAAAAACAGTACAATCACGTAAATTATTTTTATATCAAACAATTAAAGTGACGTCCAAAGTATTATTAACTGTATAAGTATATTTTGATATATATTTTTATATTTGATTACAAATTATATAAAGAATAAATAAATAAAGTAAAAGTAATTTTAAAAAATGGCTGAAAATGTGAGTCCAATAAAATATTTTTTGAGTGGAGGAGTCGGTGGAATTTTCACAGTAATAACTGGTCATCCTTTGGATACAATTAAGGTAAGTTCACTTATTAAAATCAATTCATTAATTAATTTTACTAATTTAATTAAATTTTTAAAAAAATCAGGTCAGACTCCAGACGGCTACGGGAGCAAACGGAGCTCCCTTGTACACCGGGACCTGGGACTGTACCAAGAAAATTTGGACCAATGAAGGCTTCAGGGGTTTTTATAAAGGTAATTAATTAATTAATCAATTAATTAATTGATGAGTTAAATTGTTAATCAAATATCTATTTAAGGAATGGGAGCGCCGTTGTGTGGAGTCGCGCCAATTTTTGCGATAAGTTTCCTGGGATTTGGTCTGGGGAAACGGCTGCAGCAAACTTCCAAGGACCAGCAGCTAACTGCGCTCCAACTATTCAACGCAGGAGCCTTCAGCGGAGTTTGCACGACGGTTATAATGGCACCTGGAGAACGGATTAAATGTCTGCTCCAAGTCCAGCATGGCCAGGAAAATGTTAAATATAATGGCCCGGTTGACTGCATCAAGCAGCTGCACAAGGAGGGTGGGATGAGGAGTATTTACAAAGGGACTGCTGCTACTTTATTGAGAGGTTGGTTATGATTGGAGATCCTGAAGGTCTTAGAAAAATTTTTGTTGGATTTTTGACTAGCTGGATTCTTAGAATTGTTATTTTTATTTATTTGAGACCTTTTGGGCCTTTGAAAATTTTTTTAAAATAGTTCCTAGACTATTTGTTTTAGAAATTTTTTTTGTTATCATATAGGACCTCTACCCTAGTAGCTATCTTAGTCAAGATCTTGAAATCACAGTATATATAGATATAATATTTCGCTGTATTCTCCTTGACTTGCTCGATTTGCTCCAGAATTGATGATATTGCCACTAAGACCTTTAAAAAAAATTATTATAATTTCCAAGAATTTCTGAAGTTTATAGAAGCTTCAGATTTTGTTTTATTTGAATTTCCTAAAATATTTGTCCCAGAGAAATTATTACTATCATCCAGGACAGAGAATCTTACAAAAAATTAACAAATTCCAGATGTACCTGCAAGTGGAATGTATTTTATGACATACGACCTAATTCAACGATTACTAGCCAAAGAAGACAAGAAACTTTCACTCCTGTCAACAATTTTCGCCGGCGGATGCGCCGGTATCGCCAACTGGATCGTCGGGATGCCTCCAGATGTCATAAAAAGTCGCCTTCAAACAGGTAATTTCATCTCTAGCTCTTTCCTCTTTGCCCTCCACTCAATAAATTAATAAATAAAATTAATTTCCAGCACCTGAAGGAATGTACAAAGGGGTCGGTGATGTCTTCAGACAACTGATCGCCACCGAAGGAATCCGCGGGCTCTACAAAGGCGTAACTCCCGTAATGCTCCGCGCGTTTCCCGCCAACGCCGCCTGCTTTTTGGGCTTTGAGCTCGCGATTAAAATCCTAAATTTTGCTGCACCAAATTTGTAACCTCCTCTATCTACCTCGTAATTTTTTGCTTTTCTTACAAATATAAGTATATAAATATATAATTATAAATTGTATATAAATTATATTAATTGGTTTATATTTTCTATGAAAAATTTTATAAAAAATTTTTTTTATTAACTCGTATTTTTAAATACATTGTAATAAAATAAATTTCAAGGCATTTTTTAAGCTGTGATGTCTTATCATTTCAAATACATATATATATATAAATTTATATATATATATTTATCTACTAGTGGAATGAAAAAAAATATTTTTAAAGCTTTGGATTTAATAATTAATTCTAATAAATAAATAAATAAATAAATTATTTAGCGCGTAAATCTATAACTTCTATTTCTGCTGTTGATTCAAATTTGCAATGCTGCGCATGCTGTAAACAAATAATTTAATTATTTGTTATCATTATGATTATTTGTTTCAAATTTGAAAATTTTTAATCAAGGCGGGAAAATTTGAATCGGATTATTTTTTTATATTTCATGGAATTTTTTTAGTGAGTGAGTGAATTTTAGGTTTAGGTTTTTTGTGAACAAAAAAAATATTTTAAAACGGGAGGGGTTATTTGGAAACAGACCGGAAGCCTGCAAAAAGTTGGGGTATAATGGACGGGGATTAAGTTTTTAAATAAATTATAAAATAATTACCGTGTAAAGAGTTTTTTCATTTGGATGCGGGTGAAACCCAGACTCGCGGCATCGCGCGATAAAATTTAATCCGTGGTCTGTTAGCATAAAGTACCCGGTTCTGAAAATAAATAATTTAATAATTAGTAAGTTGGGTTTAGATTTGGATCTGGATAAAAATTCTCAATACAAATATTTTTTTATGACATTATTCATTTTTGCTGGTAATTTTTTAGACTTACTCGTCATATTTAGGTGCGCAGACAATAGCAATTGCTTCGGACATCATTAATTGATAAGCGCAATGAGTATGAAGATCAACACTTGACAGAAATGCCGTTTGCGTTGGATGAGTCTGAAATAATTTAATGATTTATTTATTTACAATAAAATAACTCTTTAAATTTTGATTTTTGGCCAAAAGTGAGAAAAACTTATTTTTAGCAAATTGAATTCTCTATAAAAAAGGTCTCATTCATTTTCTATGTTAACTCCATACTTTAGCCATAATTTTAATTTCAAGTATCCGTTTTTTAAATGAGCTTCAAAATAAATTAACTCAAAATTTTTTAATCTTTAAATTAAAATTCCCGCCAAAATATTTAAGTTATGATAAAATTGTCCATGTGATTGTGGCAAATAAATAGTATAAAATAAAAAAATAAAATCATGGAAAATTATTAAAAATTTTTTGACTCATGACAGTGCAATAAATAAAAATATATAACTATACGTAATGATATAATTAAACTAATAGTCGATCATTGTTGAGATTTAAATGAATGCACTTCCTATTGTACGTCATCATAAATACCGGCTATAATTTAAGTTTTTTTTATTTTACATCAAATTTTTGCGGTATAAATATAAGAGAACGCCAATTTATGTCACAGTACATCAGCAAATAAATTTGCACTTCGCTTTTTTCAATCGAGTAAAAAGAAAAAATTTGTAATATGAAATCAATTATTTTCTTGGGAGTTTTGCTGGCCGTTTTAATTTCTGTAAGTTGATTTACTAATTAATCAATTAATTCATTAGTTAATTATCTTTTCATTCGGGTAAAAATAAATAAAAAATTTTTTTTTTATTTCAAAAATAAGGCGGAGGCTAAATCGGTACAGAAACGAGAATGCCCATTTAGGAAACCATTTGAAGCAAATGCACCCAAATGTATGGACAAAATATCTGAAGGTATATATTTTTAAATATATGAATATTTATTAATATTAATTTTATTATAAAAAATGTTTAAGGTCAAAAATTGTTACGGTATCGACACCAGCCGATACCGTAACAAAAAAACTCGTAGAAATCTAGTTAATTCTAATAAAAAAAATTATTAAAAATTTTTTTTTTATACTTCATATTCTAATTAACAATATCAAATACAATTTTAATTTTTATTTGAACCCTGCATTTGAAAAAAAAATTTTTCAAGTCAAAAATTCTACTGACATCAAAATCGGATTCGGCCTTTCGAATACGAGACTTGAAACCTTATAAATTCTGATAAAAAAAATAGTAAATTTTTTTTTTTTCATACTTCAAGGGCTAATTAATAATACCCTCACTTAATTACAACTATAATTTTAATTCTTATACCCAAAAAAAATTAAATTAACAGAAAACATGGGCCGTATGATGCAAGGCAATATGGACAATGACGAAATCCGTTGTTTCGTTGGCTGCGTATTTGAAAACGCCGGTTTCGTGAGTAACTAAATGACCAGCTAATTGAATATGATAAATTATTAATTAATTACAATTAATAATTTTCAGGTGAAAGATAACAAAGTTCAAATGGATAAAGTTAGAGAGGCCGTTGACAATTTCGTTGTCGATTACAAGTATTCAAAAGACATTGGCGACCAAGTTTACGGAGTTGTCAGTGACTGTGCCCCTCAAGGTTAATAAAATTATTGCTAATCACTTTATTACTAATGAAATTAATTGTTTTAATTATCGATAATTGATTGCAGCCGAAAAAGGAGCAAACAATTGCGAAGTTTCAGCAAATCTCCTTATCTGCTTCAAGACCAACAACAAGTTCACGTAATTTACTAAATAACTATTGGGACCTAGGCGTAAGTGAATTAAAAACTTGGCCAGATCTTTCGACGACGGAAAAAATGTATAAAGAATTGTAATTTTAAATTTTAAAAATAATGTGACAAAAAAAATAAAAGGGTAAATTAAAAGATAATTAATTTTTATTGATATTGACCTTGATCTCATCAGTTGTCATTTTGATGGACAATAGATTGTGCAATAGACAAATGGATGTTATGTAAATGAAAATATGATTCATCATCTTATTCAGAAAATTTAAATACGGAGTAATTATTTTACTATCGCGATCAATATCTCGGTAATTATTGAGTTTGAGTACTGAGTCATAAGGATCTTTTTTGTGCAGACTTTAATTCTCTACAAAATTGGTAATGAGTAATTTTGTCAAATTTTTCACGGTTGAGCGGGAACTTTAATTTTAAGTAATTACTTTCGGAAAGAAACCAACTAAAAATAGATGGTTAATTTTTGAACCTTAAGATTTAAATTCTGGGTAAAGGATCAGAGTTACGGTAAAAACGTACTGAGACAATATTGTAGGTAATTAAATTTTCTATAAAAAAGGTCCTGACCACTTTTGACCCCAAGCCAATACTTGGCCCAGAATATTTAAAATAAAAATACTCACGTGAATCCATCCGAGAGTAATTAGATCATGTTGGTCCTGATAGTCAAAAATTTCTTCTTCATTGTGCGTCAGACAGGAGTCAGAGGACCCACTTTGCTTGGGGATCAACAAGTGCGTGATAGTAAGCCTATTTAACTGTAATTTTCCCGCCAAAATTCCGCAAGTCTCTTTATTGCTAACGGTATTGACGTAAGCCAGCGTTAAAAATTCTCTGATTATTTTTGTCGGGACAATAATATCTCTCAGACCTTTCTTGTCTTCAGACAGCTTGTCCAAGTCGTCTGGTAATTGCACAGTACTGTAAAAAAAATTAAATTACTCATAAATAAATTACCCATTAATTAATTATTAAAATAATTACCATTTTTTTTCAAACTCTGCGGGTTTCTCTTTATCATTTTTCAGCCGCTCTTTTTCTTCTTCAATATATTTTATTGCTTCTAATTTAAATTTAGCTTTCAACTGGGCCTTCAACTGCTCAACGACCGGCAGAGTTTCACGAAGCAATTTTTGATTGTCCGCTTTATCTTTAGCTTTTATTGTATTATATTGCGGATGCTTGTTTATTTTTTCTAAAAAAATTCTGTAAAAACAAAAAAAAAAATTATTATTAATTCTTTTATTCAGAATTAATAATTTGAAGCTCATTCTGTACCACTTCTGCTTGTGATTCAAAAGCTTAAGACTTTAATCCCAAATAAAATAAACTTTAGATCAGAAATGACTTTCTATGTACGAGCTCTCCAATAACTGCTAATATTATAGCACGTATTATATCTAACGCCTCTGAGGTAACTTAGTTTAAGTACATCATAGCTACTATATGTTATATTTTTTTTTTGTAATTCAGAATCTTCGTATATCGTATGGCCCTATCATTGGCATCTGCTGCTGGGTCTTGTTAAATAAAAATAAAATAAATAAAAAATTATGTCCAACCAATTAGGGTGGTCGTTGAAAAATAAATTTTCTAAGACGCCTCATAAAAAGCTTCTTTTTAGTGAAAAAATACATGGGAAATTCGGTTTTTTCTTTTTTAGTAAAAAGAACACGTGCCTCAAGACGATCAAAGTTCATTTTTTGATACAATCGCGTTTTTTTTTTAAATATCTCATGAAATATGCAGATTAGAGGAAAAAATCATACGAACAATTTTGTAGGAAATTGAATTCTTGACAAAAAAGGTCAGATTCATTTTTTTTATAAAATGTGTATTTATGAAGGTATTTAAAAAGATGAGTGGATCGTAATTTTTTGATTTGGTGACAACACGGAGAAAAATGTTGGCTCGAAACCTAGCAATTTTTATTATGCTATCGACCAAACTTGAAACAGGAAGGGAAGCATTCAAAAAATTATTATGCTCATGCGAAAAATTATTATGCTCTATCATAATACTTACTACGCATGGTTACATGACTAAATAACTAATTCAAAATATCTAGTTTAAAATATCTGACGACAAAAGATCTAATGACAAAATATTTTAATCAACGATCATCGTTTTTGGTTTTAGATCAGGTTTTAATTCTATTATTGTACAAGATATTTTTGGATTAGATCTAATTTCTTAGATATTTTGACGTTAGATATTTAGGGTCAAATATTTAGTCGTAACACCCTACGCACGAGACACTTATCGATAAGATTTAATAACAATTACTTCCATACATTATAATAATTGTGATGCGGCATAATAATTTTTCATAAGAGCATAATAAATTTTTGGATACTTCACTTTCTGTTTCAAGTTTGGTCGACAGCATAATAAAAATTGCTAGGTTTTGAGCCAACATTTTTCTCCGTGAATAGAGCACTACCTCTTCGCTTCGCGTTCGGGGTGTGCAAAAATTTATTTTAGATATGGTGAATTGAACGTTTTAAGGATTACAAATGTTGAAAAAATACATTTTTCTAAGTGTATAGAAACTATAACAAGCATTAATGATTGATATGTTACGAGCTATGAAGTTGTCTATATTTAAGAAAAACAAGGTGGATAAGTGTACATAAATAGGTGGGGTAGAATAAGGGATAAGCGTGCGGCACAATAACGTGCCACACGGTAGGCTATTCCGAACACCGGTTTTTTTCTGTATCTTTAGACACTACGTAAGAAAAAACGTTATTTTTAACATTCGTCAGACTTTAAATGCTCAATTGATAAAATCTAAAAAAGTTTTTTTAAAATATCTTCGTAAATACACATTTATAAAAAAAATAAACATGACCTTTTTTATCAAGAAATTAATTTCCTACAAAACTGTTCCTATGATTTTTTCTTATAATCTGCATATTTCATGAGATATTTTAAAAAAAATGCGATTATATCGAAAAATGAACTTTGATTGTCCTGAGGCACGTGTTCTTTTTATTTAAAAAGAAAAAACCAAATTCCCCGCGTAATTTTTTACTAAGAACTTTTTTATGAGGCGTCTAAGAAGATTTAATTTTTGATGACCACCCTCCGGCTCATTGTACCCTACTTAATTTTTTTTTTTATACTTTTCCCAAGTCCAGAAAAATTAATTCTCATTAAAATAAGCCCTCGTTTATTAAAATTGATCTAAGAAAACTTTTTTAATTCAAAAATTAAATTTTCTTCAACGCGCGCGGTCGTAAGTTCAAATCCCGTCTCCAATAATAGAAAAAAACAAAAAAAAAATTCTTTAAATACTTAAATTATTAAATATCATTACACTTTTTATATGTATGTTAATTGATAAATTAATGACATTTAAACAAATAAAAAAATTGACTTACGTTAAAAATTTGTGGTACAAAAAATAAGCGGCCTCTAAATCGCCTTCAACTCTATATGTATTTGCCATCCTTATCATTTCGACACCTGAACGATAGTATCTATAAATAAATTAATTAATTAATTTATGATAATTAATGATAAATAAAAATTAATAACAATAATTACTTGAGTGGGGGTACGGCAAATTTGACTTCAACAGTGGCAGCTCTTTCCGCAATATATTTAATCCTGGCTTCAGGATCTCCGATTAAATGTTTTCCCATTGTCTCCATTATTTGTTTACTTATATATATGTATTATAAATAAATATAAAAAATTTAATTACTATAAATTTACACGTCAGGAATTATCATTCATTATAAAAAAAACATTATATTTAAAATTTCAACTAAAATTACAAATTTAAATATTATTTATGAAAATATATACACTTTATACACTAAACATATTTATTGTTTACATATATATGTAATTACTTTTGTAAATATATAAAATACACAACAATAGTTGTTGTTATAAAATAATATTGGGTTACATTTATTCACATGGCGCGCAGGCGCCAGCCATTTTGAATTTTTAAGTTACGGCGGGAAAATTAAATAAAATGTTTGTTTAAAATTTTAAATTATAAAATAAGTGTCTGGACTTTTTTTTATGTAAAACTGATTTTTTAATTTTAAAAAAATATTTACATGAATTTTTATTTTGCCCTGCAATTTTTCAAAAATTGTCCTGTAAAAAAAATTAACTAAAATTCCCGCTGGGAAGTTGCCACCAGCTGATAAATTAAAAAAATATATTATTTGTTCTCAGAATTCTTATCACATCATCATTTCCTACATACACCACTCGCTCAATCAGCTGTTGCATAAAAAAAAAAAAAATAATAATAATACCAGGAAAAGATGACAGGAAAAAAAAAAAAAAAAATGATTATTCCTTTCACTTCAGCTAACGGGTAAAATTGCCTCACATTTTTAACTTTCCCTCGGACCTCAGACCGAAGATGGGCTGGTTCTTAAAGATAAATAATAAAAATAATTATTTAACATGTTTATTAAGTTGGTTAATTATTTTAACTTTTTGTAAATAAAAAAAAGGCGGAATTTTTAAATTTAAATTTTATGTAAACATAGTCTTGATTTAATTAAGTAATTGTTCTCTTATCTGACAATTGTTTAAATATTTAAAATAAAAAAAATGTGCGTGTAAATCATTACCGTCCAGTAACTCGGTGATAAAATAAAATAAAAAATTGCCCACGGCGAGAAAATAAAAAATGGAGCGAAATATAAAAATAGAAAAATTAATAGATGATGAAGTGGGTGGTGATGATGGTGAAAATGTTAAAAAAAATGATAATAAAACGGTGATGATTGTTTTCTTCTCGTTGGTGATCGATTTATTGGCATTCACGATGATTTTGCCATTAATGCCGGCTCTGATGGACTACTACCAGGAAACTGACAAACAAGGACTCTATTCTTGGCTCATGAGCAGTGTCAAGGGCATCCAAGAAATTTTGAAAGCGCCTGATAGATTCAGCAGCGTTTTATTTGGCGGTAAATATATTTTTTTCTTCCGCGAGATAATTTGTGGTTTCCGCTGTTAACGTCCCGGCGCGAGTTTGAAAAAAATTTTTTGAGGAAAAAATGTATTTTTTCTTCGAATTACTTGTTCTGAGAAGGGGAATAGTAAAATTTATGAAAAAGAACAAGCAAAACTTTTTTGAAACTTTAGGCATGAAATTTGAATTTTTTGAATTTCGCGGTTTAAGAAATTTTTGGGGAAAAAATTGATATTTTTTTCTATTTACATATTTGGAAAGGGGGATAATAAAATTTTTGAAAAAGAACGAGTAAAATTGTTTTGAAATTCCAAGGACGAAATTTAAAAATTTTGAATTTCGCGGGCTGAGAAAATTCTTCAGGAAATAATTTATTTTTTCTTTGAATTATTTGTTCTGGAAAGGAGGATAGTATAATTTATGAAAAAGAACGAGTAACATTTTTTTTGAAACCTTAGGCACGAAATTCGAAATTTTTGAACTTCGCGGTTTGAAAAATTTTTGAGAAACGAATTTATTTATACTGAAATTTTGTAGTTCCGCGATGGGTCGCATACAATTTATGAAAGAGACCAAACAAATTTTTTTGAAACTTCAGAGATGAAATTTTCGTATTTCGCGGGCTGAGAAAATTCTTGAGGAAAAAATTAATTTTCATTTTAAATTTCTTGTTCCGCAATGAGAAGTAATAAAATTTATGGAACCAAAATTCAAAATTTTTTATTTTCGTACAACGAGAAAATTCTCAAATTTTGAAGTTGCAGGAAAATTCTTTTATCCAAGGAATAAAAGAGGAATGGGAAGAAATAATTTTACTGTAGTGACAGACAAAATCATGAGTTTTAGTTGAAATCATTAAAATTTCAAATTTCAGGTTTTTTGGGTTCCATGTTCTCGTTTATGCAGTTTCTTTCAATGCCAATTGTCGGCGCACTGTCAGATGTCTACGGAAGAAAGTCTATGATGATTATTTGCCTGTCTGGAATATCATTGTCTTACTTGCTGTGGGCAGTTTCAAATAATTTTTTGGTTTTCGTGCTGGCGCGATTTGTCGGTGGTATAAGCAAAGGAAACATCAGTCTAGCGATGGCGATAATTACCGATGTGACGACACCCAAGACACGGGGCAAGTCCATGGTAATACACTGGCCACCTTTCATAAATAATAAATTTGAACATTTAGTTAATTGATTAACTGATTGCCGGATTTTTAGGCACTCGTGGGAATAGCATTCTCGATAGGATTCATCTTGGGACCGATAGTCGGAGTTACTTTCACAAGAATAAATACCGGGTCAGGATACTGGTACTTTTATCCGGCGCTGTTTGCATTTTTGTTGTCAATTGTCGACTTGGTTTATTTTATTTACTGCTTCGAAGAAACGCTGTCAGTTAAAAGACGGGCTAAATCTTTAGCCCGAGGAATTTCCGGCGCATTTATTTATATTAATCCACTGGATTTGTTTCAATTTAATGGTGTAACTGGTCTTACACCTCATGGTAATTTTTTTAAAATTTCATTAATATCAATTTTTTTTTTATTTCCAATTTATAAATTTTGATTAAAAAAAAAATAATAATAATAAAATTACGAAAGAGCGAGTCCTTATTCAAAAATTTATCCAAAAACTTATTTTTTATAAAATTGCTGTAATTCATAATTTATAATATTTTTCTTATAATTTTTCAAAAACTTTTTTTTTCGAGATTTTTTTCCGAACTTAAAAAAAAAGTTTTTGCTTCAAATATTATGATAAATATATTAATTTTAAATAAATAGAAAATTATCCCTCCCCCTCATCGAAAAAAAAAAAACATAATCATTTAAAAATTTTATTTTTTAGAATTAAATAATTTACGAACACTTGGGTACAGTCATTTCTTATATTTATTTACCTACAGTGGATTAGAATTTACAATAACATTTTTAACTCACCATCAATTTGGATTCTCGAGTATGCAACAAGGATACATGTTCTTTGTAATGGGAATTATAATGGCGGTAATTCAGGGCTCGTATGTACGACGGATACCCGCCGATAAAACACAATTCTACAGCAAACTTGTAAGTAATTAATCTTATCGGCACTTGATTAATTATCTTAATTTTTGTTTTTTTTTTTTCTAGGGCCTTTGGCTAGTGATACCCGCATTCATTATTATTGGAATAGCCTCCAGTATTATTACACTCTATGTCGGCATAATTATTTATTCAGTTTGTTAGTTTATTTATTTTTAAAATTACTATTATTATGATCATTGATGATTCAAGTTTTAAATTTTATAATTTATATCTAGCAACTTCAATGGCTGTGACGTGTATGATGACCATGGTATCAAAAATAGGACCAGAAAATCAAAAAGGAACAATAACTGGTATCTTTCGTTCTCTAGGGGCATTAGCGCGTAGCTGTGGTCCAATAATTGCCTCATTAGGTAATTTAATTAATTATTTTTAATTAATACATAGTTTTGAAAAATTTACAAACTTTTTACCGATCGAAGGTAAAACAGAAGTCGGTAAGTAACTTTTTTATCGGCTGAGCATTAATTAAAAAAATATTTTGATGTGTAGGAATTAAAATAATTATTTTTGGTCTTAATTAGCGAAGGAATTTTAATGATTAATTTTTTTTTTAGCATTCTGGAGTATCGGCAGTACATCGACTTATTTGATTGGTTCCGTTGTTCTTATTTTCCCGCCATTGATAGTCAACAGAGTAGCTCTGTAATAGAACAGAAATTTATAAGATTAATATTCTTATATATATTTTTTATATTTATATTTATATCTATATGTACATTATAAATATATTTTGAATAAAATTATTAAATTTGATTTATAAAAGTAGGAACAAGACTTAAAATTATTTTGATGGAGAAAAAATTCAACTATGGGAGATACGGAGAGAAAAAAATAGTTCTGATTCCTATGCCAGAATGCTGTTGTCAACCTAACAAGAGATTGGACTTCGGGTGTCATCGGTTTTTACTCCCACTCTAGATGTTTTATGTGCTAAATGTTCTCCCACTTTTCTGTGCGTATGCGCAGTTCATAAATAGTTCGATACTGGGGGCAATTTCCGAGATTTAATCTCTTACTGGGACCACATATAGTTGGATTAGCGAGACTGCGCTTCGGGTTTTTATCCCCACCATCAAGGCGCAATGTCCCTGATTAGAAAATACGATTCGTGAGGATTAAAACTGTTTTAATAGTTTTGAATCCTCACGAATCCTCAATCGATGATTAAAGAGGATTAAAAACGATTAAATTTTTAATCGTTTTTAATCTTCATGCAGGACCAGAAATTGCTGTATATTATTTTACGATCAAAGACGATTCATGAGGATTAAAAATTTTTAATCCTCAGAAATCGTTTTTAATCGTAAAATAATTGATCATTATTTGAAGATTAGAGACGATTAAATGTGAAAAACCATGAGGATTATGACGATTGAAAACGATTAATGAGGATTAAATTTTTAATCGTTCTCAATCCTCACGGATCGTATTTTCTAATCAGGGATATCTTGCTCAAAATTCAATTCCACATCGAATGAGCTATCACTCATATTTTTGCCTCAATTCTCAAAATTTTTTCCAGCAAATTCACACGGGATTTTCACAACAATCTTCGTTACTATGTAACATAGTAATGGTTACCATTCTAGTATAGGACAGAACTATTTTTTTCTCTCCGTGTATGATGGACTTTTGGTAATTTTTGATGAAGAACTTGATAAAAGTAAATTTTATGGACACAAAAGTATAAGGGTGTTGTAACGAGGTCAATTTCTGTTAGCTTGATTACCCACATCACTATGTCTGGATAAAAAAATTTTTTCATAAAATAAATTTATAAAAATATGAAAGTTTTAATCTGACGCAAATGTGAACTTAAATAAAAATTTTATATTTATTTTATTGTTTAAATGATGAGAAATTTAAGATCCGCATGGCTGAACCCGGAACAAAGAGAACATATAATAAAGTTATAGGGGGATTTTGGGCCATTTAATATTTGAAAAAAAATTTATTATAATTATTTAATGTTAATGCTCTCAAAATTCATAACAGTTGAGGTAGATGATGAATTAATAAATTTTTGTGGTTTAGATTGAATTTTTATTTTCTGTACTCTTTAATTACATACGAACATCTGCACAAACTTGCGGTGATTGATACATATCAATTACTGAAGATATGCGTTAAATTGAATATGAATATTAAATATATGCTTGACATATTTTTTTTCCAGAAAATCATTAAATTATTTGCGATTTTATTATAACTGATTCTGTGCTTGACGGGCACCTGCAACATAATTACGCCAAATAATGTTCCAGGCTTTGTTCCAGGTATCGAAATCAGCTTGACTGAAGTTGTCCTGGTTGCAACTCTGAGTACTGATGAAAACGTCTTGGACAACCTGAAATGTTATTATAAATTTAACGATTAATTTATTAAAAAAAGAAAAAGTTGATATTATTATTAAGTAAATAAAAAAACGTACGTCTCTATCCTGTTGACTGTATCCTGATTTTGCATTTGGGTCTGGCCATCTTCTCCAGAGATCTACGGAACTGATATCCTCCAAAAGAACAGAGCGGACAAGATCATTCAATGCAAGAGTGTAATTAGATGACACTTTTCTGAATTCTTTATTATTGAGCAGACAATAGTTTGGTATGTCCTTGAATCTTAGGTACTGTTGTTTGTACTCTGGATAGTTCTCGTACAATCTTAATTTAAAAACCATAAATAAGTTTTTTTGTTCCGAGGAATTAGGGATAATTTTCAGGGTCTAAAAAGTATGGGGATGAGGTAGAGCGGTAAATTTCCGTTAATTTGAGTACCCACACTAACAGGTTTTGATTAAAAAAATTTATCATAAATTATATATATAAAAATATGATAATTTTAATCTGATGCGAATGTGGGCTTGTAGGTACTCAAACTAACGGAAATATACTGCTTGAAATAAGTATGACTTTAATTTTATAGATTACTTATAAAGGTAATGACAGTGTGCTGATAAATGGATATTTTATATATATATTTTAAATAAATAAAAATAAATATTTACGCAATTAGGAAGACGGTACCAAGATCTACTTGTTTGCTGCCTTGATGGAAAAATCCTGAAGCTAGAATTCTGTCTTTCTCAGCATTAGTTAACCGGTATGGATTTGGTCTATTGACATTTGAATTGCTACCACTTTGAGATGAGCTTGCACTTTGCGATGAGCTACCACTTTGCGATGAGCTACCACTTTGGGCTGAGTTTTGAGCATTGGTACTTATCAAAGTACTTGCTAGGACTCCAACGAAGAGGACAAATAAAAATCCAGCGTGCATTTTTATTTAGTCGCGTGACACTGATACGGAAGCTAACAATCAAATTATCAAAATTATTATTATTATTAATTATAAGTTTATTAAATTAGTACTTACAAATAAAATGCAGAGTTATTATTCAAGAAAGAAGAACGATCATTGATGTCAGAACATGAAAACTCGAAGTTTTTATACTCCCTGTTATCAAATTATTTTAATTTGAGTTCCCCCCCTGGATGCTGCACAAATATAAAATTTAGTTATTATCATAATAACTTATTTTTTTTTAAAAACAGCTCAAGTGTGAACGTAATTTGTAAAAACATCCAAACTTAAATAAACTGTTATGCATCATATTTTTTAAAATTCCAAATGTTTTCATTAAAAATATTTACAATTAAACGTTTCTCATGTTTTCGCTAAATTTTGAGTTTCGTCACATTTATTAAAATTTATAAAAAAATAAAAAAAAAACTTGTCCAAGTACCAGTCAACCGGAAGAAAATTAAATTAAGTTTTCAAAAATAACTAACTTTGACCATAGAAAAATTCTCTGAGGTAAAAGTTTTTTAACTTCCCGCTAAGAAAATTGACGATTTTCAGAAAATTCGGGAAGTTGTATGTAAGTTAACTCTTTGTAACTTTTTAACTATAGTTATTATAACAAACCGATTTCGATGGTTAAGGTGGCATTCTAAAGATCTTGTTAGCCAAAAACTTTCCTGGAAATTTCAGATCATTTGATCAAGTAGACTCAAAAATATTGGCGAATTATGAGAAAAAATTTTTTTTTTTAGTTTTTTATTGATTTCTCAGAAACGACTTCAACGATCGACTTCAAAATCTAATCAGCTCTAGAACTTAATAAAACGCGTCAATTGCCTCCTTATCCGAGTCAAAAAACAAATTCTAGTTTAGTCCTCAAAAGCTTCAATTCCTTTGATGTTTTATTTGCCGCCCACAAAGAAACTCTACTTTAGCACTCAAAATCTTCAATGAGAACTCTGAGATCTAAATGCGAATAATTTATCGATTTTAAATTATAACTAAGACCTCAAAATCCTCAACGGATGAAAAGTTATATTTCGGACTTTGAAAAATTTTAGATAGAAAAGGGAGGGGAGAGAATACGTCGAATGAGACTTTTGAGGTTCAAATTTAGATACAATTATTCCTTCATGTTTTGAGTATTTTGAGGCTCTTATCCAGATTGTGTTATTCCAGTTTAGTCCTGAAAGTGGTAAAATTGGTCGTAACTACTACTTTGAGGACTAAACTAGGATGACTTTCTATACTGCTGTCAATCTTGAAATTCTAAATTGATCCTCAAAAACCTCATTTAGAACTTCGAGACTTAAATCCAAATTTGTATTTTGACTCGGATAGCCATTTCAAATGGTTAAAAGCATCTACATATTACGGAACTCATTTAACGTTGCTGATGTGACTCCAATTGGAAGTTCATTCCCAAAATTGCAACCAGTAATTATAAAAGACTTTTGATAAGTCGTCGTGCGCGCAAACGGATCTTGAAGGGTATCTGTTTGCGTGTGATTTCATTGAGACGCAATATTGGATCTTAGTACTAATTGGCTACCAAATAGGCCAGGTCTCATAAGATATAGAGACTTATAGAATTCGCAAGCAACAAGTTGGAGTCTACGGTGATTCGGTAAAAGCCAGCCAATATGTTCTCTACGCTTAACACGAAGTACAAATCGTACACAATTGTTTAGTGAAACTCGTAGAGATTTTTCAAGTTCAGATGTTAAGTTCGTTAAGACGCAAGCACAGTAATCAAAAATAGGTAAGACTATAGGGCAATTATAAGTTTACGTTTTAGCGGAATACTTAGATTTCTATCCTGCATTCAGATTCTGTACAAGGCATGTGCGGAACGTTTTTTAATGCTAGCTACCTGGCAATTCCAAGAGAGTGTGCTGTCGAAAACAACACTTAAGTATTATTATTATTTTAATTTTACTTGTATCACTCATCGTGTTTTACAAGACTTTACATTCAAATTCTCCCATTTTCTCGCCTCTTTTTTAATTTTTTGCGGGGCTGTGGCCCGACTTGTGCTTATGACTGTACTGCATCATTACGGTGATGCCCTGCTACCTCCCTTGTGTAATAGAGGGTGCAGTGACTAGGGAAACCACAGAGATAACCTAAGTCAGTACAGTTTCGGTTTTGGGTGAAGCTCCAGTGGTCGATAAAATTCCCATTTTACCGATCACTGGCTCTTCATCCCGCCCCTAACGATCAGAGACCTTCGTTCGAGCCCAACGCGTGGCTAAGCGGTCACCCAGCCAAATAGTAACCATGCTCGATGCTACTTAACTTCGGTGATCGCCCGAGCCACGCGCGTGCCGAACGGCTGTCTCAGCCGCTTAAACAACACTTAAGTATTTAAACATATTAACTATATCAATTAGTTCATTCGAAAATTAAAGTCGAATGTTATGAATGGCAGTATTATCGTTATTAAGCCTACATATATTTATTGAACTACCGAATATAATTGCCTTAGTTTTAGATTTGTTTATCTTAAGCTTGTTAAATATAGACCAGTTTGCGATACGTTGGATATCGTCATTCATGCGATGGACACCAAGAACGCTGCCCGGAGGCACGCCAGAACTTACATGTATCCACTTTGATTTAATATTGTTATTACTAGCAGTCACTGACTGTGATCGATTGCAAAAGTAAGAATGGAACCACTTGAGCTATGTATGGTCATACATGGCCATACCTGGCCAATTTACATACATGGCCATGTATGATCATATATGGCCATACACGGTCATGTATGATCATATACACGGAGAAAAATATTGGCTCGAAACCGACCAATTTTTATTATGCTGTCGCCCAAACTTAAAACAGGAAGGGAAGCATCCAAAAAATTATTATACTCATACGAAAAATTATTATGCAGTATCATAATACTTACTACGCGTGAGGCATTTATCGATAAGATTTAATAACAATTACTCCCATACTTTATAATAATTGTGATGCGGCATAATAATTTTTCATAAGAGCATAATAAATTTTTGGTTGCTTCACTTTCTGTTTCAAATTTGGTCGACGGCATAATAAAAATTGTTAGGTTTTGAGTCAACATTTTTCTCCGTGTATGGGCATATCTGGTCATATATGGCCATGTATGATTCATTTTTCACGGATATATTTAATAGGTGAAAATAATTTTTTCGGTCATGCTTCTAAATTCTGCCGGCGCACGTGCAAGGGCCACTACTCGTTCTTAGCCCAATTTTCATCTCTGAAATAAAATTATAAATTATAAATATATACACGGAAAAAAATAAATAGTAAATGCAACATGATGCAGTCTTGGTAAATAAACATGATGAAATCATGTTGCATCCACATGATTTGTCATGTTTCGACTACATGATAATCATGTTGCGGTAGCATGATTGTCATGTAGCCGAAACATGACAAATCATGTTGCTGCCACCTGATTTGCTCATGTTACCGCAACATGATTATCATGTAGTCGAAACATGACAAATCATGTGAATGCAACATGATTTCATCATGTTTATTTACCAAGACTGCATCATGTTGCAATTCCTATTTATTTTTTAGACCGTTGGAGCGTTTACGTCTTTTTAGACCCATGATACTTATTTTCACTTCATTATACTGCGTCCATTAAAATTGAAAAATCGAAAATTAGGGGCAAAGTGGGCCCTCCAAAAAATTTCGAATTTGATATTTTTTATTCTTCACACGTGTGATATTTGCAAATAACTATAAAACAATTGTATGCTACACGGAGAAAAAAGTATAGTAAAAATTACAATACTATAGTAAAATTTACTAACAGATATGAAAAAATACATTCTGTATTGTAATTATTACTAATCGTTTAGTAAAATTTACTAGTTAGTAATAATTACATAATAAGATATTGAAAATTACTATGCGTAATGTATTTTTTGCTAAGACGATTATCTTTTTTACTATTTGTATAGTAAATTTTACTATCAAGTACTGTTAATAAATACAAATTTAAGAAAGTAAATTTTCTAATACAATATAGGATTTGTTACTATACAGAATATTAAAAATTACTGTACGTAATGTATTTTTTGCTAACACGATTATATTTTTTTACTATCTGTATAGTAAATTCTACTATATATAGATAAAATTAAAAGTTGGTGGAGATAGCATATACAAAGATGTATTACAAGTTCTGAAACTTTTGTTCAAAGGACACATCGGGCCGTCAGACATTGGAAAGGACTCGCGCGCGAGAGATGAGAGTCCGAATCTCGGTCGAATCAAGTGATTTTTTAAAAAACAAAAATGCACTCCAACATCAATACAGATGACAGTAATAATAATAATAATCAATAATAATAAAAAGTTGAAAAACTATTAAAAATTTAATTTAATTTTTTTCCATTCTAATATAGTAAAATTTACTAAACGGGATAGTAAAATTTACTAAATGGGATAATAAAATTTACTAAACGACTTGTAAAATATGCTAATCTGTTTATGAATTTTTCATATAAATCATAAGCGTTTCAAGATTACTATCCAAATTCAGTGATTATTCTCTTATTTTTCAGTAAAATTTACTATATTTTTTTCTCCGTGTAATAATATAAAAAATCATTTTAATGATCTGCTGCGATATAACTTTAAAACGTAATTTTATCATCTTTAACTTTCTTAATAAATTATATTTATTGAACAGTTTTGGTGGTTTATTTTAGCCCTCATTATATAAGAAATTTCGATAAGCTTACTCTCCGTCCGAATTTATTGGCGTATAGAAAATTTTGAGGGGCCCACTTTGCCCCCTCCTTCCCTAAATTATCCATCCATATTTTGACATTTAAATATTTTTATGATTATTTTTCATGCAAAATTATTATAAATTACACAATTACACACTTGACGGTGTAAAAATTTTTAATTCGCACCTCCTAACTTTAACACAATATTTGGTGTAATTTTCACACCAAAATTTTTACACCGAAATATTTACACTACACTGAATACAAAAATTTTTTACAGTGTGTGAGCTAAATATTATTATTTTGTCTAAATCGGTCATTTTGTTACGATTACTAAGAGTTCAGGTAAATGATAAGTAAAGAATTTTTGGAGTTATTGTGGATTGAATTTTTATTTTCTGTACTCTTACATTACATTCAAAACATCTGTGTACACTGAAGTAATTTATATATGTTAATTACTGTAGACGGATTTTAAATAAAATGTAAATATTAAATATACGACTGACGTAATTTTTTTTTCCAGAAAATGATTAAATTATTCGTGATTTTATTGTGGTATGGTTCGTGCTTCACGGGCGCCTGATACATAATTGCGCCAAATAAGTCTCCAGGCTTTGGACCAGGTATTGGCATCAATTTGATCAAAGTTGTTCTGGTTGCAACTGACAGCTGAGATGAAAACGTCTTCAACAACCTGAAATATTATTTTAGATTTAACGATTAATTCAACTAAAAAAAAAAAGTTGATGTGATTATTTAATAAATTAATAAACTGACGTTCTTATCCTGTTGACTGTATCCTGATGGTGCAAGGGGGCATGGCCAACGTCTCCAAAGATCTACCTTATTAACATCCCCTAGAACAACAGAACGGACAAGATCGTCGAATGCAGCAGTGTAATTAGATGATACTTGTCTGAATTCTCTGTTATTTAGCAGACAATAGTTTGGTATGTCCTTAAATCTTTGGTACTGTTGTTTGTACGCTGGATACTTCTCGTATAATCTTAATTTAAAAACCACAAATAAGTTTTTTTGTTCCGAGGAATTAGGGATAATTTTCAGGGTTTAAAAAGTATGAGGATGAGGTAGAGCGGTAAATTTCCGGTAATTTGAGTACCCACTCTAACAGGTTTTGATTAAAAAAATTTATCATAAATTATATATATAAAAATATGTTATTTTTAATCGGATGCGAATGTGAGCTTGTGGGTACTTAAACTAGCGGAAATATACTGCTTGAAAAAAGTATGACATTAATTTTACAGATTACTTATAAAGATAATGACAGTGTGCTGATAAATGGATATTTTACATATATAGTTTAAATAAATAAAAATAAATATTTACGCCAATAGCCAGACGGTACCAAAGTCTACTTGTCGGTTTCCAGTAGTGAAAAAGTATGAATCTAGAAGTCTGTTTCTTTCATTTGAAGTTAAATATTGACAATTATTACCATAGTTATTTTGAGAGCAGCCACATGACGATGGGTTTTGGGCATCGGTACCTGTCAAAGTATTTGCTAGGACCCCAACGAAGAGGACAAATAAAAATCCAGCTTGCATTTTTATTTAGTCGCGTGACACTGATACGGAAGCTAACAATCAAATTATTAAAATTATTATTATTATTAATTATAAATTTATTAAATTAGTACTTACAAATAAAATGCAGAGTTATTCAAGAAAGAAGAATAATCATTGATACCAGAACAGGAAAACTCGGGCTTTTTATACTCCTCGTTATATTATCCTATTCCCCCTTCCAGACGATGTAAAAATAAAAAAAAGAAATTATTATTAATAATTAATTCGAATAAAAAAAAAAAAAAAAAAAAAAAAAAAAAAAAAAAAAAAACCAAATGTGGAAGTGATTTGCGCAAACGTTGACACTCAAATAAACTTTAAAATCTCAATTATTCTATAACCAGACAAAGTAATTTATTTGAATAATTTTTTAATTAAATTTCGCAACTTTTATAAATTCACGTCGATAATTTAAGCGATCAAATTCATTCGTTTAAATATCAAATATTGGAAAATTTTAAGTTTTAATACATTCATTAAATATATTAGAATTTGAGAATCGAGAACTATCCCAAGTCAAAATTAAAAAAGTAGTTTGAGCCTCAAAACCCTCAATTCTTTTGATATTCTACACTCCTCACAAAAATTAAGCGAGCAAGAAAATTTTATAAATTTTTTAGTGATTTTTGGAAGGCTGTATTTACGTGAAAAATAATCGTATCAGAAAAATAAAAAAGCAAATTGATGCTTGAAATCTCTAGTTTAATGATTTTCCAGCAAAATAATTTTTTGAGCGACGGGCCGGAAAAATTTTTTGCAGAAAAATCCATCTATGACTCGTTTTGAAAATTTATTCAGCTACAATTTGCTTTTTTTTGTTTCTCTGTACGACAATTTGCTGCTGAGATATCAGCCGTCAAATGAAAAAGGATCCTTTTGTCTTTGATTATCGATATCCCAGCAACTGGTCGCACAGTAACTTAAAGGGCAGTTTGAGAAACTTGAATAAATTCCCCACGAGCTCCATTTTCGATTTAAAAAAAAAAATTTTTTTTCCATCCTTAATATCAATTTGAAAAACCCACAAAAAATGGCCATTTTATGGTTTTTTAGTCAATTCATCGCTACCTTGCGAATATTGATGAAAAGGTTGCACTGATAGAAAAACTATCTTGATTCAAGAAAAATTTTTTCTTCAAAATGTGGTTCTTGTTTTAAAATTTTCAATTGTTTTAATTCAAGAAATAAGTCCTTGAACCAAAAAATTGAAATTCTCGGATAGAGCAAAAAAATTCTTTGTTTGAGAATTTGATTTTTCGATGAAGCCTTTTTTGTTTTGAAACAAAATTCTGACATATTTCGCTCAAGAATTTCTTGCTCTTGGATTAAGATAGGCAAAATGTAGGTTTAAGACATTACCGACTCGTTTCGAGAATGGCGCGATTTTTAAATCAAGATATCAATTTACTCAGCTTGAAAAAAAACTTTTTTTTTTATTTTAAAAATAAAAAGTTTTAAAGTGATTTTTTAGGACTACATTCATTTACTTCAGATATGTTAAAGTAGAAATTTATTTAAAAAAAAAATTTTTTTTTCATTACTTTAAAAACATCTTCCATCAAGGAATTACTTGAACCAAAAATTTAAAGTTCTTAAAATAATAATACGACATTTTTAGTTAAAGACAAGTGGTCTTGCTTGAAGAATTCGATAGTATCGATTGAAGATAATATAGTTTCGGGTCAAGACACGAGAGTTATCCATCGAAGATACAAAATCTATAGAGCCAAGAAAATCTAAATCAAGACAAGAATTTCTTGAAGCAAGACAACTGGTTTTCTTCAGAAATAAATTCTTGGCTCAAGAAAATATTTCTTGAGTCAATATAAATTTTCTATCAGTGTACTTTCAGGTGATTTTACAGCTTAATGTACCCCAAAAAACCCTGGAAATTTTCAGATTGATCCATTGAACCGTTTGTCCAGGCCGATTGCTCAAAGTTTTATAAAAAAAAAAAATTTCCGAAAATCGAAGAAAAAAAATTTTTTAAATTCTTGTTTTTTCTCGTTTTTGGAAAAAAAATTTTTTTTTTCTCTTTACCTTACATTTACTGAATAACTAACGCAAAAATAAAAGAAAATCCGAAAAAAATTAATTTCTTCATTTTTGTAATGATTACACAAATTAAGGAACAAAACTTGCTCCTTTAATTGTTTTGTAAAACTTTGAGCAATTGGCCTGGACAAATGGTTCAATGGATTTTCCCGGCCCCGTAGACCCAAAAAACAAAACCAAGAAATTTAGAAAAATTTTGTCTCGAGCTATTTCTTATGATTAAGCAAAACCCGTGGCTAAAAAAATTATTTTGCTGGAAGATCTTTAAATTAGAGATTTCAAGCTTCAATTTGCTTCAAATCCTTAACAAATGAAAAGTTATATTTCGGACTTTAAAAAATTTTAGATAGAAAAGGGAGGGGAGAGAGCACCTCGAATGAGACTTTTGAGGTTCAAATGTAGATAAAATTGTTCCTGTATGTTTTGAGTACACGGAGAAAAAAATATTGCGCTCACTACTCAACGGTATTGTGATATTCACTCTCCTCGGTTGGTTATACTTTGTATACGGAAAGTCTTGGTCTATCGGATTGTGATTATCGCGATCCAGGCGGATCCCGAAATCATAAGATCTTTTTGCTATAGTAACGATCCGTTTTGTTCGCAAATAGCCATAAAAAATTTGAAGTTAAAATAGATAAGTTTTCAACTTTAACTTCATTACAATTTTATTTTTATTTGGAATTAATAATTACATGTTAATAATTCTGATAGGTGCAATAAAAAATTATTATTTAATATCAAGAAATGTAAAGCAATAGAATATACGTAATTAATTGATGTAAATTTTACAGTCATTTTTTTTCAAAGATAAATTAAAAAATTAATCGACAAAAAAAGGAAATTCTTGCATTAAATATATAATTCGTATTTTTTGATCGTCATTGTATGTGCTTTAAATAATTAATAATTTTATAAATAAACAATTTGGTTATGAGTGGTGGTGCTTGAGAAGTAGATCGCGATATTCACGATCCGTTTTGGTACGATATGGATACGTTAACTGACGATCACTATACATTTAAGTGTATTCACAATCCGTAGGATCATTAGAATAAGTTTCTAGTGTTTCATTCATATCGATATATATATCGTGAAAATCAAGTAACAATTTAGTGCTAATCACGATACAACTGTCGCTCTCCGTTGTTGAGCGATAAGCGCAATATTTTTTTTTTCCGTGTATTTTGAGGCTCTAATCTTGATTGCGTTATTTCAGTTTAGTCTTCAAAGTGGTAAAATTAGTTGTAACTACTACTTTGAGGAGTAAACTAGGATAACTTTCTATATATAGTATACTGTATACTGTTGTCAATCTTGAAATTCAAATTGATTCTCAAAAACCTCATTGAGAACTTTGAGACTTAAATCCGAATTAGTTTTTTGACTCGGGTTGTTACTTTCCGTGAAAAATGAATCATACATGGATCATATATGGCCATACATGGGCATACAAACTTTTTTAATACAGTCATGCATGGCCATATATAAACCATACAAGGCCATGTATGGCCATACATGGTTTTGTATAACTGTATATGGCCATGCATGACTGTATTCAAAATGTTTGGATGCCTTGATGAAAAAAGATTTTGTCTAATCATATATGATCATGCATAATTGTCTATATATGATCAGATCCAAAAATTGGCCAGGTCTAATTATATATATTCAGATATGTTTATACATGATCATATTTGATTATATATAATCATGCATGAACGAATATAGTCATTTTTAGAATCTCATTTAGAATATCTGTAAATTATTAATTAAGTAGTTTAATTACACTGTAAAAAATCACTGGGGTAAGTCCAAGCGGTGTAGGTGTTAAAATTATCGGTGTTAAATTTACCCCCGAAAGCGGTGTGAAAATAACGCCGCCACCGGTGTAGATATTCTTTACCGGTGTTAAAATATTTTACTTTGTGAATATTTTTACTTACTCGATCACTATGCTTGTTGATAAATGATATTTTTTATTAATTTTCATAAAGAACTGACATTTTTTGTGTTTTATAATCTTCAAAGTTAATACTCCAAGCGGACGCAATTTACCCCGCTTTTACACCTGTTACCTCGCTTTTACTCCGATTTTACACCGGTTACCCCGCTTTAACACCGGTATTTTTAACAACGGTGTATTACTCCTCCTACACCGGTGTAATTTCATTTTTACACCGGGTGGAGTTAAAAGGAGTCCATTGTTTACACCGCTCTTATTACAGTATAGGATTTATTGTCTTCATCAATATAAATGTCGGTAAAATTAAATAAAAAAAAAAAAAAAAAAAAATTATTAACCATTGACTATTATTTTATTACGAGGTCATCCGTCCAATTAATGTCCCACGTCGATGCTGCTTAACTTTGGTTATCGATGGTTTGTAGTCTGATCCTCTAGTCTGTTATACACTTACAATTAAGAAACGTTTATGGCATTACTTAACTCAAATAATCAAATTGATACATCCTACGTAAATAATGCACCTAATGATGAATTCGGTTTTGTACATAAAATACAATAGAATTCATTAGATACATATAATCAAATCTATTTATCTAAAAACTTATAAATATTCGTATATAAATCGATATCGATTTATACTTTTAAATTGTTGCCGAAACCTTTGAATATTTTTCAAGTATTGGAGATTTAAGTTCGATTGATAGTTGACAGAATAAAAATTTAATAAAATTGATATTAAAAAATTGTCATATTATTTAATATATATATATTAGACTGATTCAAAAAAATCGACTAATTTTTTTTTCTTCATTATATTGAAAATATTGTTGGAAATGACGAAAAAAATATACTGTGAAAGTTTGAGCTCTTAATATTAATGTAAACAACTGCCGCATCGCGATTTCCTATTTCCCGTTTAAATAACATGGGAAAATTTATTTTTAAAGCTTTGGAATTTTGTAGCTCTCGGTGGAACCAATACTTTTGAATGTTCAAGACATAGTCTCATGGGAAATTTGACGCTCTACAAAAAAGGTCTCTTATAATTTTTCGATATTTTTATTTCTTCAAAAGTAATTCGAAGTTAAAATTAGATTGACGATAAATTTTTTGACGCAACCATCAACTTTATCCGAAAATTTTAGAGGATATTTTTTGTAGAGCATTTTATTTCCTACAACTTATCTAAGAGACAATTTTCGATATTTCTCATAAGTCGTATGTTATTTGCAATTAAATGAAAATTTTCTTAAATAATCTAAATTTTGTTGATTAAAATTAATTATATTAAATTTTCATTTAATTGCGCATAACTTACGACCTATGAGAAATATCGAAAATTTTCTCTAAGATAAGTTGTAGGAAATAAAATGCTCTACAAAAAATGTCCTCTAAAATTTTCGGATAAAGTTGATGGTTGCGTCAAAAAATTTATCGTCAATCTAATTTTAACTTCGAATTACTTTTGAAGAAATAAAAATATCGAAAAATTATAAGAGACCTTTTTTGTAGAGCGTCAAATTTCCCATAAGAATATGTCTTGAACATTCAAAAGTATTGGTCCCACCGTGAGCTACAAAATTCCAAAGCTTAAAAAATAAATTTTCCCATGTTATTTAAACAGGAAATAGAAAATTGCATTGCGGCAGTTGTTAATATTAATATTAAGAGCTCAAACTTTCACAGTATTTTTTTTTCGTCATTTCCAACAATATTTTCGATATAATGGAGAAAAAAAAAAATTAGTCGATTTTTTTGAATCAGTCTAATATATATATATATATATATATATATATATATATATATATATATATATATATATATATATTTAAATATTTATAGGTTTCATATCAATGAAGTCTGATCAGATTTAATCATACATAGACATATATAACTACATATAGGTTTATATCAGTCACGTCTGATCAGATCTAATTATATATAGGCCTATTTCTAATTATATATGGGTTTGTATCAATCATGTCTGATCAGATCAAATCATGTATAGACTTATAAATGATCATGTTTGGGGGTATAACAGCCAGGTATGATTATATCTAATTATATATAGACTCATATATGATCAGATCTGATCATATATAGACTTGGATATGATTATTAGGGTGCTTCATTTCGGAGTCAGATGTTTTTTTTCCAAGTGCATGTAGAAAATACCATAGTTCAACACAAAAAAAAAGTTTTGTGCAAGAAAAAAAATTCTATGTCGATTACAGACCTAGCTCATTGAAAAATTCGATTTTCCCATTTAAATAGCATGGGAAAAATTTTTTTTTAGCTTTAAGTATTTTTAACCTCGTTAACAAATCAATAGATCAAATAGACTATACATATTTTTGTAGGAAATTGAACGCTCTACAAAAAAGGTTTCTTATCATTTTTCGATAAATCCATCTATTCGAAAGTTATTAGAGCTTGAAGTAAAGTTGGAGACCTTTTTACTTTTCCGGAGAAACTATCAGACTT